>NC_056742.1:498262263-498304763 GCF_019279795.1 Protopterus annectens
AGAAGCACCGTCACATCAATCAAAAAGAGATGCTAGCAGTAATAAATGCAATTACAGCTTTCAAGGACCTGCATCCAGGACTATTATTGATCAGAACAGACAACACCACAGTTGTGGTACATAAACAAGGAGGAACACATACCCCGTGTGCAGACTAGCCATGACACTTTGGAACTTGCCTCTGGAATGGCAAATCTAACCAAGCACAGTACTTGCCAGGTTTGGAAAACACACTGGCAGACTAAGCAGAAATATGACATCCACACGAATGGAAATTGCATCCTCAAGTGTTTAGAGATAATCCAAGCATGGGGGAGACCAGACATAGATCTCTTCGCCTCCCACAGGAATAATCAATTGGAAAAGTTTTGTTCAAGGACCTTCCATCCAAAGGCCTGGAGAGTGGACACCCTTTCATTCAGTTGGACAGCATGGACAGTTTATGCTTTCCGACCTCTGCCTCTTCTGTCCAAGGTGCTCTTGAAAGCAAGAACAGAGACCAAAGATGATACTGATTGCTCCAGACTGGCCAAGACAACACTGGTACCCACTCCTGAGGAGCCTAACACATACTCCTCCCTGGTCCCTACCCCTAATGCCTCTTCTGACTCAGCACAGCTACAAAACTCTTCAGTCAGCTGAAAACACTCAATCTCGCTGCATGGAAAATTCCTTAACACCACAACAGACCTTACTCCCCAAAGAGGTACGGGATCTCATTTTGGAGGCCAGAAGGACTCCACTAGAAAGGCTTACTCTGCAAAATGGAAACTGTTTTGCGCTTGGAATGAGAAAAAAGGCCAGGACCCTACAAAACTAAATTTGCCTCAGGTATTACAGTATCTAGCTGAGCTGCTGAACAGTGGATTTTAATTTTTCTCCATAAAAATCCATGCCTCAGCCATTTCTGCAGAATTCAACACTGATCCACCCTTATTCTCTCACCCACTCTTAAGACAGTTCCTCAGAGGGGATAAGAATATAAGACCACCAAGGAAACAACCAGTGCCAGCCTGGGATTTTAATTATATTCTAGAAAAATTAACATTGCCTTCCTTTGAACCAGCTGCCTCAACAGATTTGCAACATTTGTCCTGGAAAACAGCTTTCCTTCTGGCCATTACCTCAGCTCGTAGGGATGTTCATCTCACATTGCTGCAGTCCTTACACTTGGGTAGTCCGCTGTCCTCGGTCGGCCCGAATATCATAATGCGCATGACTGACGTCATATCCTCAGTCTTTTTTGCCGCATGGTCCGATGCAGAAGCAGTATTGCAAGTGCCGGTTGGCGTTCTGAAATTTTTCGATTCCAGAGTTTCAGACAGAGTCAAAGTTGGCTAAGTACCCCGTTGGGGAATATTTTGTTTTTTTCTTGCCTCAGTGGTTTAACGGATGTCAGAAAAAGTGAATAACTGCATTTCTTGTGGGAAACAGATACCGCATAGAGATTATCATACTTTGTGTATTCCTTGTTTAGGGCCTGAGCACGACGTTGTTGGGTGTCGCTCTTGTGCTAGATTCAATAAGCGCACTATAAAGAGGAGATTAGATTGTGCCAGGTTAGTCTTCGGGAAGCGGTGCAATTATAAAATGCCGTCGGATGCTCCGACGCCCGCTTCTTCGAAGAAGCGCAAGGGCAAAGCAGTTGAGCCTAGGCTAGAAGAACCGTCCATACCGGACGCCGGTTCTTTAGAGGTGTCGGTGGAGCCGGTGGTTCCACCGGAGGTTTCTTTGGGATCCCAGGGAGAGACCTTGTTATTGCAGGATGTGGCCTCTCAGGAGGCAGGTCAGGGTGATGGGGCTTCTCAGGTTACTATACTCCCCTCCCTGCCTAGGGTGGTTAGGCCCTCTCCTTCTGTTTCCAAGGCTTCTCCTAGAGGCAGGCCAGGTTTAGCTTCAGCTGGTGTTACCCCTAGTTCTTCTGGAACTGTGCCCAAGAAGCATATGCTTAAAATGGCAGAAGATTTGATTTCTTTGATTAGGGGTTCTTTGCCCCCTCCTAAGAAGAGACCTAGGGTGGAGCCTGAGCTAGGGAGTTTTGAGCAGGCTTCGGATGTTTCAGAGTCTTCGGCTGAAGACTTGCAGGAGTACTCTCCTTATTCTGATTCTGATGTGGATGATTCTACTCCTTCTGCTTCTCCTCCTGAGGATTTTTCTTTTTCAGAAACTCTTCATTCTATGAGGAAGCATTTTAAGTGGGAAGGTCAGGACTTCTCTGATTCCAGGAAAAGGCTTAGGGAATTTTTGTTTTTACCCCAGCATAGGCCTTTGGCTATACCTCCTGTTTTGGATGTAGTGGAAGATGTTTTTACAGAGGCTTCTCTTAATCCTGATTCTTTGCCTCCTGCTCCTGTTAAACCAGATAGGTATTACAGGGTGCCTGAAGTTCATAAGTATCTTTTTAAGAGTCCTAGGGCAGACCCAGAAACTGTTAGCCAGGGGCCTAAAAGTGTTAAGGCTTCTGTTGTCAAGAATCCGGTTCCTGCAGATAAAGAAGCCAGGGCCTTGGATAGATGGGGAAAGAAAGTTTATACTTCTTCCACTCTGGCTATGAGGGCTTTGAATTGCCAGTTTCACATGTTAAAATACCAAAACTATCTCCTTTCACAGTTGAAGTCTAAGGTTGATGCTCTGGCGGAAGGTATTGATTGTAAAGAGTTACAAGATTTAGTACATGTTTCTGAACAGGTGGGTAAGCATTCTTTGCAATGTGGTTTTGATGCTGTACAGGCCTCGTCTAGGGTGGCTGCCACTGGGTCAGTTCGCAGGCACGCCTGGCTGAGGGATCAAAATTTATCTGACCATGTTAAAACAAGGATTTTAGATGCTCCTTTACAATCTGATGTGTTTGGTTCTCCTGTTGAGGCAGTTTTAAAGAAAATGGAAGACAAGGCTAAGTCTATGCAGACTGTTAAAGATTTTTTGCAGGTTCAGCCTCCAAAGTTTAGTAGAAATTGGCCTGCTAAAGGGTGGATGTATCCTTCTTATGATTCCCAGTCTAGGGGTAGATCTAGACGTGGTAGGGGCAGAGCTCAGGGCTCTTTCAGGCCTAGAACAGGGAGTTCTCCTGCACAGTCTTCTGGTGAGGGCAGGGGTCAGTCCTTTCGTAAACAGACCCAATGACCTACCTTTTCAGCTGCCAGAGCCTTCTCGTCTGGCAGCACCTTTGGGAGGAAGGTTGGCACTTTTCAAAGAAAATTGGAGTTTAATTACCCAAGACAGATGGGTATTGGATATCATACACCAAGGTTACAGGTTTTATTTCCATACCTTGCCTCCTTTCAGAGGCATGCCAGACGTTCCTCCTCAAAGAATAGAGGCTCACAAGCAAATTTCTCTGTTACTTCAACTAGGGGCCATACAGCCGGTCCCTATGCCAGAAGTGGGCCTAGGATTTTATTCTCGCCTATTCCTAGTACCAAAGAAGGGGAACCACGTGGAGACCAATTTTGGATGTATCTATCCTCAACACTTATCTGGACATTCCCAAGTTCAAAATGTTGACGTTACAACAGCTTTTTACCTCTGCTGGGCAAAGATCATTGGATGGTAACTTAGGAACATGAAGGTACGCCTCTTTGAGATCCAATCAGACTAAGTTGCAGGAAGTATCTGCGTTTTCAAGCTGGGACTTCTCACTTTCAGTTCTCTGCATTGCCCTTTGGCTTATCTACTGCGCCCAGAGTGTTCACGAAAGTTCTGGCTCCAGTGATAGCTTTCTTCAGGCTAAAAGGAATACAGATCTATCCTTATTTGGACGACTGCCTGATTCTGGCTCAAGGAAGGGAAGAGCTTCTTCATCATTTGGAATATGTGATAGCAGTGCTAAGATGCCTGGGGTATTCTGTGAACGAAATAAAGTCCAGTCTAGTACCCTCTCAGGATATGTGCTTTCTGGGTGTAAGACTGAATACAGCATCCCAGATGGCCTTTTTAACCCCGGACAAACAAAAGAATCTTTCCCTTTACTTCCATCAACTATCGCATCAGTCCGGGCTGACTGCAAGGACAGTCCTTCAAGCCTTAGGGTTCATGGCATCTTGTATTCTGGTGCTTCCCAATGCCAAACTGCATATGAGGAAGCTGCAATGGTATCTCAAAAATGTATGGACACAGCACTGCCAGGATCTGGACACTGTCATTCGAATAATACCTTGCATTCAAAAGGAATTTTTGTGGTGGGCTCAGGAATGTCACCTAAACAAGGGACTCTCTGTGACCCGGCCAGAGGAGAGTCAGATTTTAACGACAGATGCCTCAGACAAAGCTTGGGGAGCTCATCTAAATGGAAAGTGGATACAAGACAAGTGGCCTGCCAGACTAAAACATCTACATATCAACCTGAAGGAGATGTTAGCAGTCCAGTTTGCATTAATAGCTTTCAAGGATTTACTTCCAGGGCAGGTGTTGATTCTAACAGACAACACAACTGTCATGTGGTACATCAACAAGCAAGGGGGAACACATTCTTATCCTCTATGCAGGCAAGCAATGATTTTGTGGGAGACTGCTCTCAGTTTACAGCTCAATCTTCAGGCAAGGTTTCTGCCAGGAGCACAGAACTCCTTAGCAGATGTGTTGAGCAGATGAATTATGGATCCCCACGAGTGGAAATTGGATCCTCATGTATTTCAGAAATTGACAGTGTCATGGGGAGCTCCAGACATAGATCTGTTCGCTTCTCCACTAAACCATCAGCTGCCAAAGTTTTGCACAAAAAGGTTTCATCCCACAGCTTGGAAAGTGGATGCTCTTTCTTTCAATTGGAGCAATCTTCATGTGTATGCCTTTCTTCCTCTGCCTCTCCTCCCAAAGGTACTTCTAAAGGTCAGACAGGACAAGCCAAGGATGATTTTAATAGCTCCAGATTGGCCTCTACAGCACTGGTACCCATTACTGAAGTCTGGTACGGAAGCCTCCATGGCCTTTGCCTTCGATTCCACACCTGTTGTCACAGGAGGACAGCCATTTGCTCAATGTCAAACTTCACTCTCTTCACCTAAGCCTGGCATATTCTGTTTTGAACCATAGAGGGTCTCAACTTCCACAACAAGTTTTGAATGTGATTTTGGAAGCTAGAAGGCCTAGTACAAGGAAAGTGTACGCAGATAAATGGAAGAGATTTTTATTTTGGAGTGCAGCAAAGGATTTTGATGTTTCTGAGCCTAATTTAAGTGTGGCTCTTCAATATCTTACTGAGTTACTGGACAAAGGTTTGTCCTTCTCTTCTATTAAGGTTCATGCTGCAGCAATTTCAGCTCACTATGAATGTGACCCTCCATTGTTTTCTCATCCTTTGTTCAAGCAATTTCTTAGAGGGGCAAAGAATATAAGACCCCCACGTAGAGCTCCTACTCCTGCTTGGGATCTCAATTTTGTGTTGGAGAAACTCACTCTACAACCTTTTGAGCCTGCAGCTACTTCTGAGTTGAAATATTTATCATGGAAGACTGCCTTTTTGTTGGCCATTACCTCTGCAAGAAGGGTTTCTGAATTGCACGCCCTTATGGCGGTTGAGCCTTTCTTGATTTTCCATAAGGATAGGGTATCTTTACGTACTAATCCTTCCTTTGCCTAAGGTGGTTTCTAGTGTGGCTTTAAACCAAACTATTCATTTGCCTACTTTTCATGCAAATCCCCAAAATAAAGGGGAAAAGATTTTGCACACTTTAGATGTACACAGGCAGTTGCGATATTATTTGGACAGAACTAAAGGGTTCAGGCAGTCTCAGCAGTTGTTTGTTTCTTTTGCTTTGAGTTCTCAGGGCAAGCCTGTGTCAAAACAAACTATTTCTAAGTGGATTGGGTTTTGCATTGCTTTCTGTTATTCGCATCATGGCAAGGAGATTCCAGCTGGGATTAGGCCTCATTCCACTAGGGCTACTGCCACTTCGACAGCCTTTTTGAGGGGAGTGGCAACCAAGGATATTTTGGAGGCAGCTACTTGGAGTTCAGTGCATACTTTCTCTAGGCATTATCACCTACCACTTTACTCTAAATCCAGGGATGGTTTTGCCACTGCTGTTTTGCAGGGCATTTTGGCAGCTCCTGCTTCCTTGTAGTTTGGCCATCCTCCCTTACCTCTGCTTTGGGATTCTACCCAAGTGTAAGGACTGCAGCAATGTGAGATGAAGAACATAGTACAGTTTTGTATCTACCATAAATGTAGATGTTCGAAGATCCACATTGCTGCAGTCCAATTTACCCTCCCTCCTTCCCCTCTGTAGTTAGAGGTGGTTGTGTGGGTTGGGTTGTAAATATTGTGTATATTGTACATATAATTAGTGCAAGGGTGGTTGGTTGTTTGCTGTCTTTTGGTTTTGACCTTTATTTTTAGGGTCTTCTGACATCTGGGGCAAGAAAAGACTGAGGATACGACGTCTGTCATGCACATTTGTACCCTGATGTCAGTCAAATGCGCCTTGACCGACGTCAGCCTTATACTTTGATATTCAGGCCGACCGAGGACAGCGGACTACCCAAGTGTAAGGACTGCAGCAATGTGGATCTTCGAACATCTACATTTATGGTAGGTACAAAACTGTACTTTTCGGAACTACAAGCCCTCAATGGCTGTGCAGCCCTTTCTCATCTTCCATCAGGACAGGGTTTCCCTTCGAACCGACCCATCATTTATGCCTAAAGTGGTATCCAGGGTAGCTTTAAATCAAGCCATACACTTGCCTACCCTTTACCCCAATCCTCAAAACAAAGGGGAAAGGCTGCTACACTCTTTAGACATCCATAGGCAGCTACATTATTTGGACAGAACAAAGCCTTTTAGGAAATCAGAACTTTGTGTCCTATGCTGTAGGAGCTCAAGGGAAGCCACTGACCAAACAGGCAATGTCAAAATGGATAGGCCACTGCATACGGTTTTGTTACTCCTATCATGGAAAATCTGTCCCTACGGGCATCAGATCCCACTCCACCAGGGCCACAGCTACCTCTACAGCCTTCCTCAGAGGAGTTCCTACCAAAGATATTTTGGAGGCAGCCACTTGGAGTTCTGTACATACCTTCACAAGACACTACCACCTGCCTTTATATTCCAAAAGTAGAGCAGGCTTTGCTACTGCTGTGTTGTAGGGCATTCTGGCTCATCCCAGTTTTACCTAGTGCCTACCACCCTGTGCGTAGCTTTGGGATTCTACCCATATTTTATTATTTCCCTCCCTCCTTCCCCTCTTGATAAAGGCTTAGGACCTAACCCCTCTTCATACAACCTGTTTGGGTTCTCCTATGGTATATTTGCTTGCAACTACTGTTTTTTGATTACATTGCATTGCATGTCGATAAATATAATTTATGTATTTCCTTCCTACTGGGGGCACCTGACATCTGGGACAAGAGACTGAAGAAAATGGCGTCGGCTGTGTCTTACATACTCCTGCCTCACTGACGTCTGGAAAAGAAGCGACAACAGACGCCAGACCTGGACTTTGGAATTCGGCCGACCGAGGGACCGCCTGACGGCAGAGAACCCATATGTTATTACTGCAGCTGTATTAGCACTCTAACATCTACATTTATGGTAGGTACAAAACTGTACTTTTCTCCACCTGGCCAAGGACAAAATCCCCATGTTGCATAGGATGGGCTTGGTGACACAAGACAAGGTCTCGCTCATTTAATCATTTCACCAATTGACTGGGTGATGGTTTTAATTCCTTTTAGCATTTTTTCTGAGTACTTGCTCAGTTTTACAGGCTAGAAAACCAAATGCTAGAACATCTGGTTTCTAAATGGAAAATTTTTCTTTATGGTTCGACACAACCAGGATACCCTTTGTGGGCATTTCTCTGGTTATTTATCAAAGTTGCTCAACTGTAGTCTGGCTTTTTTTTTTCTATAAAGGCCCATTTTTCAGTCATTTCTGCTGGTCTGCCTTTAGGTCCTCCTAGTTCTTCCAGATTCTGAAGTCATGCAGATTTTCAAATGTGTCCTTCACATTAGGCCTCCAAGTAAACTTATTCCTTCTCCCTGAGACTGAAGGCATGTTCTTAAAGTAGACTCTCCTTTCAAACCTGCAGTCAGTTTCTTAATTTTGTAGTTGGAAGACTGTTAATTGGTAATGACTTCTGACTAGTGTTTCTGAAAGACTCATTATGACGGCTCCTCCCTTTTGAGTTCATAAGGACAAGGTTTTTGCTTGAGATGAGTCCATCTTTTATGCCTAATGTAGTTAACTCCTTTACCTTGACAAAACTAAGGATGTTAAACTTTGGCAAACCAAGCTTTGTAGGAAAGCTGATCATCGTGTTTCACTGTTGCAGTCATTACTCTTGGGTTATCTTGCTGGCAGGCTGCACTCAGTTGGCCAGAATTCCAAAGTCTAGGTCCAGCATCAGTTGCTGTCGCCGCTTCACTGATGTAAAGTGTGCCAGGGGTGTAAAAGATGCAGTAAACGCCATTTTCTTCAGTCTTTCTTGCTGCGCGGTGCCCGAAGTAAAAGCAGTTAGCAAGTGCTGGTCGGCTGACTCCTGAGATTTTCAAATCCGAATTTCAGAACCGAAGTCTTCATTAAAGCTGAGTACCCCATTAAATTTTTGTCTTGCTCCAGACCGATGTCAAAGTTAATTGTATTTCTTGTGGGAAGCAAATACCTCAAGGATTTTCACTCTTACTATATTCCTTGCCTAGGCCCTGATCACAACGTTGCTAGCAGTTGGTTTTGTGCTAGATTTAATCAATGCACTATCAAGCATTGGTTCGATTTTGCATTTTGTTACTTTGGCCGAAGATTTAATTATTTAATGCCGTTGGACCAGCCGACAACCAGAGTTTATAAAAAATGTAAGGACAAGGAAGGATAGGCATCAGAGGTCCAAAACAGACTAAGCCTCTGCTAGGCCAGTAGTCTGTTCTGTGAGGCACTTTCGCAGCCTCTGGAGCTTTACCTCAGAGCCACAGGCTGCTTCCGACTCCCACGTGGAGCCAACTGGGCCTCTGTATACTCTAGGTATTGGACACACTGAAGTCATTCCCTCGGATGGGTCCGGAGCCGCTGAGCAGGCATCTGCTTCTGAGGGTGTCTTCAGACCTACACAACTAATATATTAAGCCATCTTCAGCTTCAAAGGCAAAGACTAAAGCAGCTCTAAAGACAAACAAGTACAGCATTCTCCTACTCTGACTTCAATGCCTAAAACACAGATGCTTAAAATGGCCGAAGACCTAATTACTTTGATCAGGGGCTCCCATTCCCCTCCTGATAGAGGCCTAGGCAAGAGACAGTATGATTCCTCTTCTGAACAGGATTACTCCATGCTTCCCTATGAGGATTCTGATTCAGAAGAATCCATTCCTTCAGCCTCTCCTGAAGATTATTCTTTTGTGGAAACCCTGCATACCATGAGGGAGCATTTCCACTGGGAGGGCCAAGATTATTCTGAATCTAAAGGCTCACTTTCTGCTACTTTCTCAGCACAGACCCCTTGCTATTCCACCTGTTCTAGACATTGTAGATGTATGTATTTTCAGTCTGGCCTGTTCCCTGACTTTATCCCCTGCACCTGCTAAGCCAGACGGATACTACAGGGTCCTGGATTCTCAAATTCCTATATAAAAGCCCTGCAGCTGACCCAGAAAGTATCTCAGGGTCCCAAAGGGGTTAAAGCTTCCACTACAAAAAAACCCTGTCCCCTCTGTAAGGACTCTAGGGCTCTAGACAGATGGGGGGGGGGGTCTACACTTCTGCTACCCTGGCTATAGGGGCTTTAAATTGTCAGTTTCATATGCTTAAATATCAGCAATATTTAATGTCACTGCTTAAACAGAAATTGTTGACAAATACTGAATGTTCAGAGAACAAGGAATTGCAGGATTTATTGCATGCAGCTGAAGTGGGAAAGCATACATTGCAATGTGGTTATGATTCACTGGAGGCCTCTTGCAGGGCCACTGTTACAGGTTCTGTTATTAGAAGGCATTCTTGGTTAAAGGAACAGAATCTGCCTGATCATGTTAAAGCAAAATTATTAGATTCACCATTACAGCATGATACTTTGGTACTAAAGCAGAAGAGGTGTTGAAAAAAATGGAGGATAAAGCAAAATCCATGCAGACAAGGATTTCTTATAGGTACAGCCACCCAGGTTTAGCAGGAACTGGCCTTCTAAAAATTGGTCCTTTCCAGTGTCTGACAGACCAGAGGCAGATGCAGACATCCCAGAGGCAGATCTCAGCACCAAGGCTCATACAGGCCTAAACAGTGGGGTGCTCCTACCTCCAAAAGCAGAGAAGACAAATTACAACCTTACAGGAAACTGTCCCAATGACCTTCCTCTACCAGATCCAAGCACTTTTCTTTTGGCAAACCCCTTGGGGGGGAAACTAGCACTTTTTTCATCAAATTGGCAAATGGTTACCCAAGACAAATTGGTCCTGAACATGGTGTCCCAAGGCTACAGGTTCCATTTTCTCACTACCAAGGTCAAAAGGTATGCCAGACTGGCCACACTCGGTGGGCAGAGGCACAAAAACAAATTAACAGCCCTCATGGACATGTACCACCACAACGGCAGGGGCAAGGATTTTACTCCAGACTATTCCTGGCACCCAGGACGAAACCTGGAGACCAATACTGGACCAGTCTATATACTAAATATGTTTCTAGAAATTCCAAAATTCAAGATGTTTACACTACAGCAGCTACTGCCCATGTTGGGCATGAAGACTTGGTTCATAACTTTGGACCTAAATTAGGCATACCTGCATGTCCTAATCGGACAATCTTGCAGAAGATACCTCAGATTCATAGCTGGCTCAATGCATTGCCAATTCTCTGCACTGCCCTTTGGCTTATCTACTGCGCCCAGGGTTTTCACAAAATGCCTGGCACCAGTAATTGTGTTTTTGCAGGCAAAAAGGAATTCAAATGTATCCTTACTTGGATGACTGTGTAATTCAAGTGAAGAACAAAGACATTCTTCTAAAGCATCTGGCATTTTGTAAAAATTAATTGGCCTAGGGTACACAGTAAACAAAGAAATCAAAGCTAGTGCTAAAGAGATAATATTCCTGGGTGCAAGCTTAAATACAACTGCCCAGATGGCTCATCTCACACCAGACGAGCAAAAACTGACTACTTCAAGAAATTGGCAACAAAAACCCACTTATCTGCAAGGAAAATCCTGCAGGCCTTGGGTTTCATGGCATCTTGCATTCCACTAATTCCATGTGACAGACTGCATATGAGGAAACTACAATGGTATCTAAAGTGTTTGGACTCTGCATTGCCACAGCCTGGAGACAGTAATTGCACTAATTTCCTGCCTGCAACAGGAGTTTCGTTGGTGAGCAGAAGCTCGTCACCACAAGGGTCTGCCATTCAGTTTACCCACAGCCAGACACACTGAACAGATGCATCAGATTATGCCTGGGGGGCCCATATGGTAGGAAAATGTATTCAGGGCACATGGCCTGCAAGCCAGATGCATCTTCACATCAATCAAAAAGATATGCTAGCTGTTCAAAATGCCCTGACAGCCTTCAAGGACCTGCTTCACCCAGGACAGTTACTGAAAGACTGACAACACTACGGATATGTGGTACATAAACAAGCAGGGAGGTACACATTCCTACTCCCTCTGCAGACTAGCAATGATCTTACGGGACAGCATTGGCTTTTCAGGTCCACCTGCAAGCACAATTCCTGCCAGGAAAAAAAATACTCTGGCAGACTAAGCAGAAACCTCATGGATCTCCACGAATGGAAACTGGATCCACAAATCTTCAGCATAAGGAAATGGATGCCCAGCCATCTATTTGCCTCCCCTCAACTGCCAGTTGCAGAGAATTTTGTACAAGGATTTATCATAAGCAAGCATGGAAAGTGGATGCCCTATCCTTCAGCTGGAAAAATCTTAACTGTATATGCTCCCCCCACACACTGCTTCTCCTTCCCAGGGTACTCCTAAAGGTCAGAGTAAGCCAAACAACGATACTGATTGCACCAGACTGGCCACACCAGCACTGGTACCCAATCCTGAAGAGCTTGCCTCAAGGTCCAGCATGGATAGTGCCTCAAACTTCTCACTTGCTGACCCAACAAAACAATCAGATCCTGCACAGCCAACTCGGGACCTTAAATCTGGCAGCATGGCTGATGTAGCCATTCAGAAAACTTTCAAAAGCTGTTAATGGATGTCATCATGGAGGCCAGGAGGCCCAGTACCAGATATGCAGAAAAATGGAAGAGATTCTGTGCTTGGAACCAGGAACAGGGCATTGACGTGTACCAAATATGCCTCAGATTTTATAATACCCAACTCAGATGCTAAACGAAGGCCTTTCTCATATATTAAGATTCATGCCTTTGCCATTTCAGCCCATTAACACTATGGAACCACCTATCTCTTTTTTTTTTTTTCTCATCCTTTAATAAGGCAATACCTCGGAGGGGCCAAAAACATTGGGCCTCCAGGGAGAGCACCAATTCTGGCTTGGGACCTCCATTATGTTTTGGAAATACTAACACTGCCTCCTTTCGAGCCAACATCAACAGATATAAAATTATTATTCTGGAAAACAGCTCTGCTCCTATCAATAACCTCTGCAAGGCGAGTCTGAGTTACAAGCACTCATGGCTGTGGAACCTTTCCATCATTTTTCATCCAGACAGGGTTTCCCTGAGGATAAACCCTACATTTATGCCTAAGGTGGTGTTCAGTGTGGCCCTCAACCAAACCATTCACTTGCCTACATTTTATCCAAATCCACAGAACAAGGGTGAGAATTCTGCATTTTTTGGACATAGGCAGTTGCGCTTCTACTTGGACAGAACTAAAGCTTTCAGAAAGACTGAGTAACTTTGTCATATGCTGCAGGATCACAAGGAAAGGCCATCTCAGACCAGACTATTTCTAAATGGATAGGCCATTGCATCAGTTTCTGCTATATTCAACATGGCAAATCAATGCCTAAGGGCATTAGGCCTCATTCCACCAGAGCAGCAGCCTTCCTCTGAGTACCAACCAAAGATATTTTAGAGGCTGCAACTTGGAGTTCAGTGCACACCTTCACAAAGCACTACCACTTTCCTAGCAGGCTTTGCCACTGCAGTTCTGTAGGGCATCATAGCCCCTCTCAATCCTGTTTAGCCCAGCCACCCATCCTCAGCTTTGGGATTCAACCCAAGAGTAATGACTGCAACAGTGAAACGCTATGAACATAGTACAGTTGTGTACCTACCATAAATGCAGATGTTAGTGTATTCACTGTTGCAGTCCAGGTTACCCACAATCCCCCTTTTCTTTGCTGGGACTTATCTGTACTTCTCTATCCTATACAACCAATTTGGTGTATTTGCTTGTAGATTAAGGAAAGGTTTTTCTGTATGCATTTTTATTGGCATATTTTTCAGCCTATCAGTTTGGGGGCACCTGACATCTGCAGCAAGAAAAACTGAAGAAAATGGCGTCTGCTGCATCTTTTATACTCCTGGCGCACTGACGTCAAGGAAGATGTAACAGCAACAGACACCAGACCTAGACTTTGGAATTCTGGCAGACTGAGGGTAGCCTGCCAGCAGGATAACCCAAGAGTAATACTGAAACAGTGAATACACTAATCTACATTTATGGTATTTATGGTAGGTACACAACTGTACTTTCCCCCTCAAGGAAAACTGCAATAATGACCTTGGAAGGACATGGCACAGTTGGGTAAGTATTCCTTGTCCTGTTCCTTCTTTCCTCTCTGATTGGTCAAAGGGGCATGTTTTGAGCTTTAATGTACATGTGTATGTAGTTCTGTTCTAAAAGTATGTCCTGAGGTCTTAGCACATGCACTTCAGCTTTCAGGCTAAGAACATGTCAGACGTGCGTGGAAGGGCCCTGGGTTTGGTATGTTGGCCAGATGTACTGCTGTCCTTGGCAGAATCCCTCTAAGTAGTACAGCAACAGTGATTGGGTAAGTTCTTGCACAACTCTACATGTTTGGAAGGCTTTTGTGGGTTTTACCATAAAATAGTTTTGTCACTGTCCTGCAAACAAGCTTTTATTGGTTCTCTTTGCAAGTAATTTCATTTTTTTTCTTTAAGCTGGAATCTCCTAAAATATCAAGCCTCCCTGTTTTGACTTTTCCCAAGTTTAACTCTGGTCTGAGTCGACATAAGAGGGCGTGGGTTATTCCACCAATGAATGTTGCTGAGAACTTGAGGGGCCCATTTCCTCTGCAGTTGGTTCAGGTAAGAATTGACTAACATTAAACTTAAGTCCTTTAACACAAATTTGAGACTACTTTAATGTGAATTTTAAATTGATTCAGTTCTGTGTAGTTTGGTTTTGGGCTAATGTGGACATTAAATTTTATAGCAGAATGTCAAAGGCCAGTTCTGTGTCGTGTTGGATATTCCCTTTGGAGTTGGACTGTGTTGCTGGTCTCAACGTGATGCTGAAAGAATGTAAAAGGTTCAAGATTCCGAAGCATTTGGAGATGGCTGCTGTACTTTTAAGAATGTATGGCACTTCTAGTTGGTGTGAGACATACTAAAACGGTCTAAAAGATGTGAGATCCAGAATAGTCCAGCTTGCTAGTTTTCAAAGCTGTAAAGCAGTAACCGAAAGACAATGTGGGCATACACTGAGGGAACTGAATTCTACAAATGTTTTGCTGTCCTTTCAGCTGAATTTACACTAAAAGTGAACTCTTGCAGATGTTCGTGTTACCCTGCTGCAGTCATCACACTTGGGTTATCCTGCCATCAGGCAGTCCCGCAGTCGGCCAGAATTCTAAAGTCTTGGTCCGGCATCTGTTCCTGTTGCTTCTTCCCTGATGTTAGTGCGCCAGGGGTATATAATGAGACATCTGATGCCATTTTCTTCAGTCTTGCCACGTGTTGCCCAAAGCAGATTGCAAGTGACAGTTGGCAGACACCTGAGATTTTTTAATCTAATTTCAGTCCGAAGTCTTCAAAAGCGAAGTACCCCATTGGGGAACCTTTTCTTGCCTCAGTCAGATGTCAGGAAAAGCCAACAATTGTATTTTTTGTGGGAAGCAAATGCCTCCATAAGGACTTTCATTCTTACTGTATACCTTGCCTAGGCCCAGACCACGACGTCACTGGTTCTGTTTTGCACTAGGTTCAGTAAGTGAACTATAAAGCGACGTTTTGATTTTGCTCAACACTACGTCTGTAGGAAATTCAATTATACTATGCCGTCGGAGCAACCAACTACCGGCGTGCATAAAAAATGTAAAGATAAGGATAGGCAGCCTAGATCCAAGCCAGACTCCGAGGCCTCAGCTGGCCCGATCGCCGGTTCTTTGGTTTTCAGCGAGGCGCCTATGCAGCCCCTGACTACCGCAGGTTTGGAACCCCAGGCTGCTTTAGATTCGCTAGAGTACTAGGCCGACACAGCCATTTCCTTTGGGCCCTACCGACAGCATTACAGAGGGAGAAGCCAGTGCTATGGAAACTCCTTAGGCTTCAGAAGGTGTCTTCAGACTCTCACTAAAATCTTATGCTAAGCTTAAGACTCCTTTAAAGCCTAAAAAGGCTGTTCAGTCCCCAGTTCAAGGCCCCATGCCTAAGAAACAGATGCTTAAAATGGCTGAAGATTTAATTAATCTAAGGGACTCCCAACCCCCCGCCCCCCCAGACAAAAGGCCAAGGCAAGAGGAGTATGCCTCTTCTGATAAAGTTTCTATTTCCTCACTCCTCTGAGGAGCAGGATTACACCCCCCCCCCCTTATGAAGATTTTGATGCTGAAGACTCCATTCCCTCAGCATCTCCCCCTGAAGATTACTCCTTCAGGGAAACCCTTCATACCATGAGGGAACACTTCCACTGGGAAGGTCAGGACTACTCTGACTCAAAGAAAAGACTCCGAGAGTTTCTTTTACTTCCCCAGCACAGACGACTTGCTATCCCTCCAGTTTTATACATTGTGGATGATGTCTGCTTGGAATCTAGTCTAAATCCAGACTCTCTGCCCCCCTGCTCCAGCCAAACCACAGTACCAGACTCTCAAATTCCTTTATAAAAGCCCAGTTGGTGATCCAGAGACCTCTCAAGGTCCCAAAGGGGCTAAGGCTTCTATGGCTAAATCCTGTGCCCTCTGAAAAGGGACTCCAGAGCACTAGATAGGTGGAAGAAAGTTTACACCTCTGCTACTCTTGCTATGAGAGCACTAAATTGTCAATTTCACATGCTGAAATCAGCAATTCCTAATGTTTCAATTAAAACAAGATGAGCACACACAAGTCTGAATTCAAGGAAATGCAGGATCGGTTGCACGCAGCTGAACAGGTGGGCAAACACTTTACAATGTGGATTTGATTCATTGGAAGCTTCCTGCCGAGCAGCTGTTACTGGGTCTGTCATACGTAGACATACTTGGTTGAAGGAACAAACCCTGCCTGATAATGTTAAAGCAAAATTACTAGAAGCAACTTTACAGCAGGATGTCTTATTTGGGGTCAAGGCAGAAGAGGTTTTAAAGAAAATGGAGGATAAGGCAAAGTCTATGCAGACTGTCAAAGATTTCTTACAGGTACAACCCCCTCGCTTCAGCAGAAATTGGCCAACAAAAAATTGGTCCTTTATAGCTTCTGACAGACCACAGAGGGGCAAATACAGGCACCAAAGGGGCAAGAGGTAAAGCACAAATCCCTTACAAATCTAGTCAGTGGGGCACTGCAACACAAAGGGCAGGAGAAGACAGGCCCCAAACTACTAGGAGACAGACACAATGACTTAACCCTCAAATCTGCCAAGAAAAACTCTTGGCAGCTCCCTTGGGAGGAAAATTAGCACTTTTCGCAGACAACTGGCGCATAATCACAAAGGACAAATGGGTCCTAAACATTATCTCACAAGGATACAGATTCCATTTCCACACTTTGCTGAGGAGAAAAGGAATGCCAGGCACAAAAACAAATTGCAGCTCTCATGGATGAGAGCCATTCAACTGGTACGTACATAGGGACAAGGATTTTACTCGAGGCTCTTTCTAATCCCCAGAAAGAACAATGCATGGAGACCTATTCTGGACCTTTCAATTCTAAATACCTAATTGCAAGTTCCAAAATTCAAGATGCTTACACTACAGCAGCTTCTTCCCATGTTTGGCAAGAAGGCTTGGCTAGTAACAGACCTCAAGGAGGCATACCTGCATGTCCCCATCAGACAAAATTGCAGAAGATACCTCCACTTCATTGCAGGTTCAACCCATTACCAATTCTCTGCACTGCCCTTTGGCTTATCTACTGCACCCAGGGTCTTCACAAAATGCCTGGCACCAGTAATTGCCTACTGACAAGAGGTTTTCAAATATACCCATACCTAGACAATTGCCTCATCCAAGCAGAAAGCAAGAACTTTTTCTTACATCTGGCATTTGTCAAACACCTAAGTTGCCTAGGGTACACAGTAAATGAAAAATCAAAACTAGTGCCCTTACAGACCATGACATTCCTGGGTGCCAGCTTGAATACAATAGTCCAGATGGCTTATCTCATGCCAGAAAAGCAACTACAACTGCATATGAGGAAATTACAATGGTACCTGAAAAGCATATGGACTCAACACAGCCACAGCGTGGAAACAATGATGCATCTCATGTACAGAATGCTCTGACGGCCTTCAAGGACCTCTTGCATCCAGGACAGCTCATACTAAGAATAGACAATACCACAGTAATGTGGTACATAAGCAAGGGGGTACACACTCCTATCCTCCTATGCAGGCAAGCAATGACCTTGTGGAACAGCACTGACTTACCAAGTTCTATTACAAGCACAATTCCTGCCAGGAAAAAACACATTGGCAGACGACCTAAGCAGGAACATCATGGATCCTAGAGTGGAAACTGGATCCACAAGTATTTGCAATGATAACTCAAAAATGGGGACTCCCAGACATAGACATGTTTGCCAGCCCCCAAAACTATCAGATATTGAAATTCTGCACAAGGGCATTCCACCTTCAAGCTTGGAAAGTGGACGCACTCTCATTCACTTGGAAAAGGTTGACAGTATATGCCTTCCCTCCACTGCCCATTTTTACAAAGGTGCTGCTGAAAGTCAGATTAGAGGCCACAAATGATTCTCATTGCACCAGACTGGCCACGTCAGCATTGGTATCTAGTCCTAAGGAACATGGCCCATGGTCCACCATGGATTTTACCACATATTCCTCACTTGCTCTCCCAGCGAGACAGTCAGATTCTACACAGCCAGCTCAAGACTTTAAACCTGGCCACATGGCAAATTACCTGAACAACCAGCCAACACCTCTTCCAAAGCTGTTATGGATGTTCTGGAGGCCAGGAGGCCCAGCACCAGGAAAACCTGTTCAGACAAATGGAACAGTTTCTGGGCCTGGAACCAGGCTAAAGGCCAAAATCCACTTGATCCAAACATTGCTCAGATTCTGCAATATCAAACTGAGATGTTGCACAAAGGACTTTCCTTTTCATCCAAGATCCATGCCTCAGCAGTTTCTTATTACAACACAGATCCTCCTTTATTCTCACATCCACTCCTAAAACAGTACTTCAGAGGGGCTAAGAACATAAGACTGCCAAGGAGAGCACCAACACCTACTTGGGGTCTCAACTTTGTCCTGGAAAAGCTTAACACTGCCGCCCTTTGAACCAGTTTTTTCAGCTGATCTAAAATTTCTTTCATGGAAAACTGCCCTGCTACTAGCTAACTTTAGCAAGAAGTCTCAGAGTTGCAGGCACTAATGGCAGTAGAACCTTTCCTTGGTTTTCACCAAAACAGTCTCTACGAACTAACCCTTTATGTTAAAGGTGGTATCCAGTGTGGCCCTAAACCAAACCATTCATTTGTCCACCTTTTTCCCTAATCCACAGAACAAAGGAGAGACTCTTGCACTCTTTGGACATTCACAGGCAATTATGTTACTACTTGGATAAGACCTAAGGCTTTCAGAAAAACTGACCAGCTTTGTAGCCTATGCAACAGGATCACAAGGAAAGGCTATTTCTAAACGGACCATTTCTAAATGGATGGGGCATTGCATACGATGTTAATCGTGCGTATAGCTGCAGTCATAACAGATGGGTTTTCCTGACGTCAGGCGGGTCCTCTGTCAGCCAAATTCCAAAGTCTAGGTCCGGCGTCTGATGTAGTTGCTTCTTCCCTGACGTGAATGCGACAGGGGTATAAAAGCCAGCCAATGCCATTTTCTTCAGTCTTTCTTGCTGCACTGTGCCCAAAGCAGAAGCAGTTCGCAAGTGCTGGTCGGCCAGCTCCTGAGATTACGAATATTTTTCAACCAAAGTAGTCTTGAAAGCCAAGTACCCCGTTGGGGAAGCTTTTCTTGCCTCAGACCGATGTCAAAGTTAATAATTGCATTTCATGTGGGAAGCAATACCGCATAAGGATTTTCATTCCCTCTGCATTCCTTGCTTAGGCCCAGACCATGACGTCTTGGCCTGTTTTTGTGCTACATTCAACAGACTCACTAAGCGTTGGGCGGTGTTCGCCCAACACTTTTTTGGCTAAAAGTTTAATTACATTATGTCTGAAACTCCGACTCCAGTTTTGAGCAAAAGACAAGATAAGGACTGACATACGAGGTCCGTGACTTCTACAGACACCACGCTAAAGCTGACTACAGGTGCTCCGGTTCTCAGTGAGGTGCCTACACAGCCCCTGACTACCGATGACACTTCATTAGCAGTGTCGTCTGTGCCAGAGGTCGCAGGCTCTTTGGCCCACACTCTGACTACAGATACCGAAGCCCCTCTTGGTGGTGAAATTATTTAGACAGGCCTGCCATCTCTCAAGGTGTCCAGGCCTTTTTCTATTTAGATTTCATTAAATCTAAAGCAGCTATGCATACTAAGACAAGCTCCACAGGAACCCTCTCAAGGCCCCATGCCTAAAGCAGATGCTCAAAATGGCTGAGGATTTGATTACTCTTATCAGGGGTTCTCAACCCCCCTCGGACAAAAGTCCCAAAGTGGAGGAAGAATACCCTTCCTCGGACCAGGCCTCCATTACTTCAGAACATTCTGAAGACCAGGAACAATCTTACTCCCCTTTTGAAGATTCTGATGCAGAGGAATCCATCTCCCCCCACCCCCCAGGGCTACTTTTTTGGGGAAACCTTGCGTACCTTGAGGGAACACTTCCAGTGGGAAGGCCAAGATTACTCAGACTCCAAGTAAAGGCTCAGGGATTTCCTCTTGCTCCCTCAGCACAGGCCTCTGGCTATCCCTCCTGTCTTAGACATACTAGATGTGCATTCAGAGGCCAGCCTTAACCCAGATTCCTTGCCTCCAGCTCCAGTCAAGCCTGACCGGTATTACCAGGTTCCTGATTCACACCAATTTCTATACAAAAGCCATGTAGCTGACCCAGAAACTATTTCACAGGGCCCAAAGGGAATTAAGGCCTCCACTGCCAAAAATCCATTGCCTTCAGAGAGATTCTAGAGCTTTAGAAAGGTGGGGGGAAAAAGGTATACACATCTGCCACCTTAACCATGAGGGCATTAAACTGTCAGTTCCATATGTTAGTATCAACAGTTTTATCTCTGTTTGAAAAGCAAAATGTCACAACCTGAACAACCAGATTTGAAAGTTGCAGGATTTGTTGCATAGTGCAGAGCAAGTGGGTAAACATACCTTGCAATGTGGTTTTGATGCTTTAGAGGCCTCTTATAGAGCTGCTGTTACAGGATCAGTCATACGTAGACATGCTTGGCTCAAAGAGCAAACCTTACCAGATCATGTCAAAGCTAAATTACTAGATGCACCTCTTCAAAAAGATGTATTGTTTGGTGTTAAAGCTGAGGAGGTATTAAAGAAAATGGAGGAAAAGGCAAAATCAATGCAAACAGTGAGATTTCCTACAGGTACAACCTCCACGTTTTAGTAGAAATCGGCCTTCAAAAAATTGGTCCTTTCCAGCCACGGACAGACCTTAGAGGTAGATACAGGTGCCTGAGGGGTAGAGGGCAATCTCAAGTATCATTTAAAGGCAGACAATGGCAAGCACCTACACCAAGAGGTGGTGAGGATAGTTCACAGCTATTCAGAAAGCAGAACCAATGACCTTTCCCTTTGCATGTCAAGCAAGGCTCAATTGGCAGCACCTTTAGGTGGAAAACTGGTGATGTTCTTCATTCCACATTGCTGCAGTCCTAACCATTGGGTAGTCCGCTGTCCAGTCGGCCCGAATACCAAAGTATATGGCTGACGTTGGTCAAGGCGCATTAGACTGATGTCAGGACGTCAGGGTACTAATGCGCATGACAGACGTCATATCCTCAGTCTTTTTTGCCGCATGGTCCGATGCAGAAGCAGTTTTGCGAGTGCAGGTTGGCGTTCTGAAATTTTCTGAAGTCGGAGTTTCAGACCGAATCAAAGTTGGCTAAGTACCCCGTTGGGGAACATTTTGGTTTTTTCTTGCCTCAGTATTTAACCGGATGTCAGAAAAAGTGAATAACTGTATTTCTTGTGGGAAACAGATACCTCATAGGGATTACCATACTTTGTGTATACCTTGTTTAGGGCCTGAGCACGCGTTGTTGGATGGCGCTCTTGTGCTAGATTTAACAAACGCACTATTAAGAGAAGGTTAGACTGTGCCAGGTTAGTGTTTGGGAAGCGTTGTAATTATAAAATGCCGTCGGATGCTCAGGCGCCGCTTCCAAAAGTGCAAGGACAAAGCAGCAAAGCCTAGAGTTGAAGAACCGGCAGTCCCGGACGTCGGTTCTTTAGAAACTCAGTGGAGCCGGAGGTTTTGCCAGGAGTTTCTTTGGAGTCTCAGGCAGAGACTTTACTGTTACAGGATGTGCCCTCTCAGGAGGTAGGCCAGGCTGAGGGGGCTTCTCAGGTAGCTGTACTTCCCTCTCTTCCTAAGGTGGTTCGAGCCTCTCCTTCTGTTTCCAAGACTTCTTTGAGAGGTAGGCCAGGTTTAGCTTCAGTGGGGGCTTCTCCTAGCACTTCAGGTTCTGTGCCTAAGAAACATATGCTTAAAATGGCAGAGGATTTGATTACTATGATTAGGGGTTCTATGCCCCCTCCTGATAAGAGGCCTAGGGTGGAGCCTGAGTTTGAGAGTTTTGAGCAGTGTTCAGAGGCTTCTGAGTCTTCGACTGAAGACTTGCAGGAGTATCCTCCTTATTCTGATGTGGATGATTCCACTCCTTCAGCTTCTCCTCCTGAGGATTTTTCATTTTCAGAGACTCTGCATTCCATGAGGGAGCATTTTAAATGGGAAGGCCAAGATTTCTCTGATTCCAGGAAGAGGCTTAGGGAATTCTTGTTTTTACCCCAGCATAGGCCCTTAGCTATACCTCCTGTTTTGAATGTGGTGGAAGATGTTTTTGCAGAGGCTTCCCTGAACCCTGATTCTTTGCCTCCTGCCCCTGTTAAACCTGATAGGTACTATAGGGTGCCTGAAGCTCATAAGTATCTTTTTAAGAGTCCTAGGGCAGACCCGGAAACTGTTTCTCAGGGGCCTAAAGGTGTTAAGGCCTCTGTTAAAAATCCTGTTCCTCCTGATAGAGGCAAGGGCTTTGGATAGATGGGGGAAGAAAGTGTATACTTCTTCCACTTTAGCCATGAGGGCGTTGAATTGTCAGTTTCACATGCTAAAATATCAGAATTATCTCCTTTCACAATTGAAATCTAAGGTGGATGCTCTGGCGGAAGGTATTGAGTGTAAAGAGTTGCAGGATTTAGTTCATGTGTCTGAACAAGTGGGTAAGCATTCCTTGCAATGTGGTTTTGATGCTGTGCAGGCCTCCTCGAGGGTGGCTGCCACTGGTTCTGTTCTTCGCAGGCACGCCTGGTTGAGGGATCAGAATTTAGCTGAGCATGTTAAGACAAGGATTTTGGATGCTCCTTTACAGTCTGATGTGTTTGGTTCGCCTGTGGAAGCAGTTTTAAAGAAAATGGAGGACAAGGCTAAGTCTATGCAGACTGTTAAAGATTTTTTGCAGGTGCAACCTCCAGTTTAGCAGAAATTGGCCTACTAAGGGATGGACATATCCTGCTTATGATTCCCAGTCTAGGGGTAGGTCTAGACGTGGTAGGGGCAGAGCTCAAGGTTCTTTTAGGCCTAGAACAGGGAGTTCTCCTGCTCAGATTTCTGGTGAGGGCAGGGGTCAGTCCTTTCGTAAACAGACCCAATGACCTGCCTTTTCAGCTGCCAGTACATTCTCATCTGGCAGCCCCTTTGGGAGGAAGACTGTCTCTTTTCAAAGAAAATTGGGATTTAATTACTCGAGACAGATGGGTTTTGGATATCATTCACCACGGTTACAGGTTTTATTTCCATACCTTGCCCCCTTTCAAAGGCATGCCAGACGTTCCTCCTCCACAAAGGAAAGAGGCTCACAAGCAAATTTCTCTGTTACTCCAAATAGGGGCCATTCAGCCAGTCCCTGTACCAGAAAGGGGCCTAGGATTTTATTCTCGCCTGTTCCTAGTACCAAAGAAGGGGAACACGTGGAGACCAATTTTGGATTTATCTATCCTCAACACTTATCTGGACATTCCCAAGTTCAAAATGTTGACGTTACAACAACTCTTACCTCTGCTGGGCAAAGATCACTGGATGGTAACTTTAGATCTCAAGGAAGCTTACCTTCATGTGCCTATAAGACTAAGTTGCAGAAAGTATCTGCGTTTTCGAGCTGGAAATTCTCATTATCAGTTCTCTGCATTGCCCTTTGGCTTATCTACTGCCCAGAGTATTCACAAAGGTTCTGGCTCCAGTGATAGCTTACTTCAGGCTAAAAGGAATTCAAATCTATCCTTACTTGGACGACTGCCTGATTCTGGCTCAAGAAAAGGAAGACCTTCTACAGCATTTGGAATATGTCATAGCAGTGCTAAGATGCCTAGGGTATTCTGTGAACGAAATAAAGTCCAGTCTAGTACCCTCTCAAGACATGTGCTTTCTGGGTGTGAGACTGAATACAGCAGCCCAGATGGCCTTTTTAACCCCGGACAAACAAAAGAATCTTTCCAGTTACTTCCATCAACTATCTCTTCAGTCCGGGCTGACTGCAAGGACAGTCCTTCAAGCCTTAGGGTTCATGGCATCTTGTATTCTGGTGCTTCCCAATGCCAAACTGCATATGAGGAAGCTGCAATGGTATCTCAAAATGTATGGACACAGCACTGCCAGGATTTGGACACTGTCATTCAAATAATACCTTGCATTCAAAAAGAATTTTTGTGGTGGGCTCAGGAATGTCACCTAAACAAGGGACTCTCTGTGACCCGGCCAGAGGCGAGTCAGATTTTAACGACAGATGCCTCGGACATTGCTTGGGAGCTCATCTAAATGGAAAGTGGATACAAGACAAGTGGCCTGCCAGACTACAGCATCTACATATCAACATGAAGGAGATGTTAGCAGTCCAGTTTGCATTAATGGCTTTCAAGGAGTTACTTCTTCCAGGGCAGGTGTTGATTCTAACAGACAACACAACTGTCATGTGGTACATCAACAAACAAGGGGGAACACATTCTTATCCCCTATGCAGGCAAGCAATGATTTTATGGGAGACTGCGCTCAGCTTGCAACTAACTCTTCAGGCAAGGTTTCTGCCGGAGCACAGAACTCCTTAGCAGATGTGTTAAGCAGACAAATCATGGATCCCCACGAGTGGAAACTGGATCTTCATGTATTTCAGAAATTTACAGTGTCATGGGGAACTCCAGACATAGATCTGTTCGCTTCTCCACTAAACCACCAGCTGCCAAAGTTTTGCACAAAGGGTTTCATCACACAGCTTGGAAAGTGGATGCTCTTTCTTTCAGTTGGAAAAATCTTCATGTGTATGCCTTTCCACCTCTGCCTCTTCTCCCAAAGGTGCTCCTAAAGGTCAGACAAGACAAGCCAAGGATGATTTTAATAGCTCCAGATTGGCCTCGGCAACACTGGTACCCACTACTAAGGAGTCTGGTAAGGAAGCCTCCATGGCCTTTACCTTTGATTCCACACCTGTTATCTCAGAAGGACGGTCGCCTGCTCAATGTCAAGCTTCACTCTCCATCTAACAGCCTGGCATATTCTGTTTTGAAACACAGCAGGTCTCAACTTCCTCAAGTTTTAAATGTGATTATGGAAGCCAGAAGACCTAGTACAAGGAAAGTGTACGCAGACAAATGGAAGAGATTTTTATTTTGGAGTGCAGCAAAGAATTTGGAGATTTCTGAGCCTAATTTGAGTGTGGCTCTTCAATATCTTACTGAGTTATTGGACAAAGGTTTGTCTTTCTCTTCCATTAAAATTCATGCTGCAGCAATTTCAGCTCACTATGATTGTGACCCACCATTGTTTTCGCATCCTTTGTTCAAGCAGTTTCTTAGAGGGGCAAAGAATATAAGATCCCCACGTAGAGCTCCTACTCCTGCTTGGGATCTCAATTTTGTGTTGGAGAAACTTACTCTACAACCTTTTGAGCCTGCGGCTACTGCTGAATTGAAATACTTGTCATGGAAGACTGCTTTTTTGTTGGCTATTACTTCTGCAAGAAGGGTTTCTGAATTGCAGGCCCTTATGGCAGTAGAGCCCTTTTTGATTTTCCATAAGGATAGGGTATCATTACGTACTAATCCTTCCTTTATGCCTAAGGTGGTTTCTAGTGTGGCTTTAAACCAAACTATTCATTTGCCTACTTTCTATGCAGATCCCCAAAATAAAGGGGAAAAGATTTTGCACACTTTAGATGTACATAGGCAGTTGCGTTATTATTTAAGCAGGACTAAGGATTTCAGGCAGTCTCAGCAGTTGTTTGTTTCTTTTGCTTTGAGTTCTCAGGGTAAGCCTGTGTCTAAGCAAACTATTTCTAAGTGGATTGGGTTTTGCATTTCATTTTGTTATTCCCATCATGGCAAGGAGATTCCAGCTGGGATTAGGCCTCATTCCACTAGGGCTACTGCCACTTCAACAGCATTTCTAAGGGGTGGCAACTAAGGATATTTTGGAGGCAGCTACTTGGAGTTCAGTGCATACTTTCTCTAAGCATTACCACCTTCCTCTCTACTCTAAATCTAGGGCTGGTTTTGCCACAGCTATTTTGCAAGGCATGTTGACAGCTCCTGCTTCCTTATGATTTGCCAGCCTCCCTTACCTCTGCTTTGGGATTCTACCCAATGGTTAGGACTGCAGCAATGTGGAATGAAGAACATAGTACAGTTTTGTACCTACCATAAATGTAGATGTTCGAGGATCCACATTGCTGCAGTCCAATTTACCCGCCCTCCTTCCCCTCTGTGTTTAGGGGTGGTGGTGTGGGTTAGGCTATATTCTTGTAATGTTGTATATATTGTACATATGTTTGGTGCAGGGCTTTTTGGTGTTTTTGGTGTGGGCCTTGTCTTTTTAGGATCTTCTGACATCTGGGGCAAGAAAAGACTGAGGATATGACGTCGGTCATGCGCATTAGTACCCTGACGTCCTGACATCAGTCTAATGCGCCTTGACCGACGTCAGCCATATACTTTGGTATTCGGGCCGACTGGACAGCGGACTACCCAATGGTTAGGACTGCAGCAATGTGGATCCTCGAACATCTACATTTATGGTAGGTACAAAACTGTACTTTTTCAAAAAATTGGCATATTGTCACAAGACAAATGGATCCTGGACATTATAGACAGAGGCTACAGATTCCACTTTCACACCCTTCCAAAAATGAGGCATGCCAAACCTGCCGCAGAAAGGGCAGAGGCACAAACAAATTTCAGATCTCATGGACATGAAAGCTATTCAAGAGGTACCTACACAAGAACAAGGTCAAGGTTTTACTCCAGACTATTCCTGGTACCAAGGAAGGGAAAAGATTGGAGACCTATTTTGGACCTATCCATCCTAAACACATTTTTACTAGTGCCAAAATTCAAGATGCTCACATTACAGCAGCTTTTTCCCATGCTGGGCAAGGAGTCTTGGCTGGTAACATTGGACCTCAAGGAGGCATACCTGCATGTCACAATCAGACAAGATTGCAGAAGATACCTCAGATTTCTTACAGGTTCAACCCATTATCGATTCTCTGCATTGCCCTTTGGCTTATCTACTGCACCCAGAGTATTCTCGAAATGCCTGGCATCAGTAATTGCCTACTGCAGACTTCAAGGGATACAAATATACTCATATTTGGGTGACTGCCTGATCCAAGCTGACAGTAAGCACCTACTTCTGAAACATCTGGCTTTTGTAATGTTGAATTCTTGGATACACGGTCAACAAAAAAATCAAGGCTAATACCCTCTCAAACAATTTTCCTGGGTGCCAACTTGGACACCAACACCCAGACAGCCTACCTCACGCCAGAGAAATAGGGGCAACTTAACTCAATACTTCAGAAAACTAGCAAATTTCACCAGGCTGACTGCATGGAAAATCCTGCAGGCTCTGGGATTCGTGGCATCTTGCATCCTACTAATCCCATGTGCAAAGCTGCATATGAGGAAACTTCAATGGTACCCGAAAAACCTATGGTCTCAACACAGCCACAGTTTGGAAACTAATACCACTGATTCCATGTCTTCAAAAGGAATTTCTGTGGTCTCAAGCATGCCAAAAAAACAGCTCTCCCATTCTGCAAGCCTCAAGCAAATCAAGTCATCACAACAGATGCCTCTGACTACGCCTGGGGGGCGCACATGACAGATCGGTGCATTCAGGGCAAATGGTCCCAAAAAGAAAAGCACCTACACATAGATAAAAAGGAAATGCTAGCAGTAATAAATGCTATTATAGCTTTCAAAGACCTTCTGCATCCAGGTCAACTATTGATAAGGACAGAACACCACAGTAATGTGGTACATAAACTGGGAGGAACCCATTCATACCCCCTATGCAGGCTGGCCATGTCTCTTTGGAACATGGCTCGAATTACAAATCTAACTTCAAGCACAGTACTTGCCAGATGAGGAAAACACACTGGCAGACAACCTAAGTAGAAATGTGACAGATCCACACGAATGGAAGTTGCATCCTCAAGTTTTTAGAGAATTCAAGCATGGGGAAGGCCAGACATAGATCTTTGTCTCCCACAAAAATCACCAATTGACAAAATTCTGCTCAAGGACTTTTCATCCACAGGCCTGGAGAGTGGACACACTCTTTCAGTTGGACAACAATGAGTTTGCCTTTCCACCTCTTCCTCTGCTGACCAAAGTTCTATTAAAAACCAGAGCAGACAGAGCAAAGATGATTCTCATTGCTCCAGACTGGCCAAGACAACACTGGTACCCACTCCTGAGGAGCCTGACGCATTCCTCACCATAGATCCTGCCTCTAATGCCTCTTCTGACTCAGCACAACTTCAAAACTCTTCAGTCAGCTGAAAACACTCAATCTAGCAGCATGGAGGATTCCTTAAATTCACAACAGACCCTACTCTCCAAGGAGGTGCAGGATGTCCTTTGGAGGCCAGAAGGCCTACTAGAAAAGCCTACTTCGCAAAATGGAAACTGTTTTGTGCCTGGAATTAGAAAAAGGATCAGAATCCTGGAATACTGAATCTACCTCATATTAAGTAGCTGAGATGCTAAGCAGTGGACTTTCATTCTCCTCCAAAATCCATGCCTCAGCTATTTCTGCGGAATACAACACTGATCTTCCTTTATGCTCTCACCCTCTCAAGACCATTCCTCAGAGGGGCTAAGAATATAAAACCTCCAAGGAAGCAACCAGTACCTGCTTGGGACCTCAGTTTCATCCTGGAAAAATTGACCCTGCCTCCCTTTGAGCCTGCTGCTCCAACAGAACTGCAATATTTGTTATGGAAAACAGCCTTCCTTCTGGCTATCGCCTCGGCACGCAGGGTTTTGGAACTACAAGCCCTCATGGTGCTGCAGCCTTTCATCATTTTCCATCAGGACAGTTTCCTTATGAACAAACCCTTCATTTATGCCAAAGGTAGTATTCAGGTTATTGAATCGGGCTATCCACCTACCTACCTTTTACCCTAATCCACAAAAGGGGAGAGACTACTACATTCCTTGGACATTCACAGACAGCTTCATTATTATTTGGACAGAACAAAGCCTTTCAGAAAATCAGAGCGACTGTCCTATGCTACAGGTGCTCAAGGGAAGCTTATTTCCAAACAAACAATCTCAAGATGGATAGCCCACTGCATACGCTTTTGTTACTCTTTTCATGGTAAGACTGTACCTACAGGCATTAGATCTCACTCCGCAAGGGCCACAGCTACCTCTACAGCTTTCCTCAGGGGGGTTCCTACCAAAGATATTTTGGAAGCAGCCACTTGGAGTTCTATACATACATTCTCCAAGCACTGTCACCTACCATTATACTCCAAATCTAGGGCGGGCTTTGCCACTGCAGGCTTGCAATGCATCCTGGCTCCTAGTTCCTCGTGGTGTCTACCACCCCTTTTTTAGCTTTGGGATTCAACCCATCTGTTATGACTGCAGCTGTACGCACGATGAACATAGTACAGTTTTGTACCTACCATAAATGTAGATGTTAGAGTGCTAATACAGCTGCAGTCCAGGTTTCCCTCGCTCCTTCCCCTCTTGGGACAGACCTAATGGCTAACAACTCCTCATAAAACCTGATTGGGTTTTTCTTTTATGGTGTATTTGCTTGCAACTACTGTCTTGAATGTTCTTCGTCTTCCCTTGCTGCAGTCCTGACTATTGGGTATAGTCCGCGTCCCAGTCGGCCCGAATACCAGAGTATAAGGCTGACGTCGGTCATGCGATGCAGAAGCAATTTTGCGAGTGCAGGTTGGCGTTCTGAGATTTTCGAACGGAGTTTCAGACCGAGTACAGAGTTCGTTTTGGTTTTCTTGCCTCAGTATATTACGGATGTCAGAAAAAGTGAATAACTGTATTTCTTGTGGGAAGCAGATGATTATCATACATTGTGTATACCTTGTTTAGGGCCTGAGCACGGCGTTGTTGGTTGCGCTCTTGTGCTAGGTTTAATCTATTAAGAGGAGGCTTGATTGTGCTAGGTTAGTGTTTGGGAAGCGTTGGATGCTTCTAAGAAGCGCAAGGACAAAACTGTGAAGTCTAGGGTGAGGAAGCCAGAGGTTTTGCCAGGTGTCTCTATGGAGTCTCAGGCAGATACTTTACTGTTACAGGATGTGCCCTCTCAGGAAGTAGGCCAGGCTGAGGGGCTTCTCAGGTAACTGTTCTTCCCTCTCTTCCCAAGGTAGTTAGGGCCTCTCCTTCTGTTTCCAGAGCTTCTTTTAGAGGAAGGCCAAGTTCAGCTTCTGTAGGGGCTTCTCCTAGCATTTAGAAACATATGCTTAAAATGGCTGAAGATTTGATTACTCTGATTAGAGGTTCTATGCCCCACCTGATAAGAGGCCTAGGGTGGAACAGGAGTTTGATAGTTTTGAACAGTGTTCACAGGCTTCAGAGTCTTCTGTGGAAGACTTGCAAGAGTTCCTGCTTATTCTGATTCTGATGTGGATGATTCCACTCCTTCAGCTTCTCCTCCTGAGGATTTTTCATTTTCAGAGACTCTTCACTCCATGAGGGAGCACTTTAAATGGGAAGGCCAAGATTACTCTGACTCCAGAAAAAGGCTTAGGGAATTCTTGTTTTGCCTCAGCATAGGCCCTTAGCTATTCCTCCTGTGTTGAATGTGGTGGAGGATGTTTTGCAGACCTGATTCCTTGCCTCCTGCTCCTATTAAGCCTGATAGGTATTATAGGGTGCCCAAGCTCATAAGTATTTGTTTAAGAGTCCCACCAGAAACTGTTTCTCAGGGGCCTAAAGGTGTTAAAGCTTCTGTTGTTAAAAATCCTGTACCCTCTGATAAAGAGGCAAGGGCTTTGGATAGGTGGGGTAAGAAAGTATATACTTCTTCCACTCTAGCCATGAGAGTGAGTATTGTCAATTTCATATGCTGAAATATCAGAATTATCTCCTTTCACAATTGAAATCTAAGGTGGATGCTTGAAGGTATTGAGTGTAAAGAATTGCTGGATTTGGTTCATGTGTCTGAACAAGTGGGTAAGCATTCTTTGCAGTGTGGTTTTGATGCTGTTCAGGCCTCCTCGAGGGTGTCTGCTACTAGTTCTGTTCTTCGCAGACATGCATGGTTGAAGGATCAGAATTTAGCTGAGCATGTTAAGACCAGGATTTTGGATGCTCCTTTACAGTCTGATGTGTTGTTTGGACCGCCTGTGGAAGCAGTTTTAAAGAAAATGGAGGACAAAGCTAAGTCTATGCAGACTGTTAAAGATTTTTGCAGGTGCAACCTCCAGTTTAGTAGAAATTGGCCTGCTAAGGGGTGGACATATCCTGCTTATGGTTCCCAGTCTAGGGGTAGATCTAGGCGTGGTAGGGGCAGGGCTCAAGGTTCTTTAGGCCTAGATCAGACAGTTCACCTGCTCAGACTTCTGGTGAGGGCAGGGTCAGTCCTTCGTAAGCAGAACCAATGACCTGCCTTTTCAGCTGCCAGTGGACTCGTCTGGCAGCTCCTTTGGGAGGAAGATTGTCTCTTTTCAAAGAAAATTGGGATTTAATCACTCAAGACAGATGGGTGCTGGATATCATTCATCACGGGTACAGATTTTATTTCCACACAATGCCCCTTTCAAAGGCATGCCAGATGTTCCTCCTCCACAAAGAAAAGAGGCTCTCAAGCAAGTTTCTCAGTTACTCCAGATAGGGGCTATTCAGCCAGTCCCTGTGTCAGAAAGCCTGTTCCTAGTACCAAAGAAGGGGAACACGTGGAGACCAATTTTGGATTTATCTATCCTCAACACTTATCTGGACATTCCCAAGTTCAAGATGTTGGCGTTACAGCAACTGTTACCTCTGCTGGGCAAGGATCACTGGATGGTAACTTTGGATCTCAAGGAAGCTTACCTTCATGTGCCCATAAGGCTAAGTTGCAGAAAAACTGGAGATTTTCATTATCAGTTCTCTGCATTGCCCTTTGGCTTATCTACTGCCCAGAGTATTCACAAAGGTTCTGGCTCCAGTGATAGCTTACTTCAGGCTTCAAGGCATTCAAATTTATCCTTACTTGGACGACTGCCTGATTCTGGCTCAAGAAAAGAACACCTTCTACAGCATCTGGAATATGTCATAGCAGTGCTAAGATGCCTAGGGTATTCTGTGAACGAAATAAAGTCCAGTCTAGTACCCTCTCAAGACATGTGCTTTCTGGGTGTGAGACTGAATACAGCAGCCCAGATGGCCTTTTAACCCGGACAAACAAAAGAGTCTGTCACTTTACTTCCATCAACTATCTCATCAGTCCGTGCTGACTGCAAGGACAGTCCTTCAAGCATTAGGGTTCATGGCATCTTGTATTCTGGTGCTTCCAATGCCAAACTGCATATGAGGAAGCTGCAATGGTATCTCAAAATGTATGGACACAGCACTGCCAAGATTTGGACACTGTCATTCAAATAATACCTTGCCTTCAAAGGAATTCTTGTGGTGGGCTCAGGAATGTCACCTAAACAAGGGACTCTCTGTGACCCGGCCAGAGGCGAGTCAGATTTTAACGACAGATGCCTCGGACACTGCTTGGGAGCTCATCTAAATGGAAAGTGGATACAAGACAAGTGGCCTGCCAGACTACAGCATCTACATATCAACATGAAGGAGATGTTAGCAGTCCAGTTTGCATTGATGGCTTCCAGGGCAGGTGTTGATTCTGACAGACAACACAACTGTCATGTGGTACATCAACAAGCAAGGGGAACACATTCTTATCCTCTATGCAGGCAAGCAATGATTTTATGGGAGACTGCGTTAAGCCTGCAACTGACTCTTCAGGCAAGGTTTCTGCCAGGAGCACAGAACTCCTAGCAGATGTATTAAGCAGACAAATCATGGATCCCCACGAGTGGAAACTGGATCTTCATGTATTTCAGAAATTGACAGTGTCATGGGGAACTCCAGACATAGATCTGTTCGCTTCTCCACTAAACCACCAGCTGCCAAAGTATTGCACAAAGGGGTTTCATCACACAGCTTGGAAAGTGGATGCTCTGTCTTTCAGTTGGAAAAACCTTCATGTCTATGCTTTTCCACCTCTACCTCTTCTTCCAAAGGTATTACTAAAGGTCAGACAGGACAGGCCAAGGATGATTTTGATAGCTCCAGATTGGCCTCGGCAACACTGGTACCCACTTCTAAGGAGTCTTGTAAAGAAGCCTCCATGGCCTTTACCTCTGATTCCTCATCTGTTATCTCAGAAGGACGGTCATCTGCTCAATGTCAAGCTTCAATCTCTCCATCTCACAGCTTGGCATATTCTGTGTTGAAACATGGAAGGTCTCAGCTTCCTCAAGTTTTAAATGTGATTATGGAAGCTAGAAGGCCTAGTACTAGGAGTGAAAATGGAAGAGATTTTTATTTTGGTGTACAGCAAAGAATTTGGAGATTTCAGAGCCTAATTTGAGTGTGGCTCTTCAATATCTTACTGAATTATTGGACAAAGGTTTGTCTTTCTCTTCCATAAAGATTCATGCTGCAGCAATTTCAGCTCACTATGATTGTGACCCACCTTTGTTTACATCCTTTGTTCAAGCAGTTTCTTAGAGGGGCAAAGAATATAAGACCCCATAGAGCTCCTACTCCTGCTTGGGATCTCAATTTTGTGTTGGAAAAACTTACTCTACACCCTTTTGAGCCGGCAGCTACTGCTGAATTGAAATATTTGTCATGGAAGTCTGTTGGCTATTACTTCTGCAAGAAGGGTGTCTGAGTTGCAGGCCCTTATGGCAGTAGAGCCCTTTTTGATTTTCCATAAGGACAGGGTAGCATTAGGTACTAATCCTTCCGTTATGCCTAAGGTGGTTTCTAGTGTGGCTTTAAACCAAACTATTCATTTGCCTACTTTTTGCAGATCCTCAAAATAAAGGGGAAAAGATTTTGCACACTTTAGATGTACACAGGCAATTGCGTTATTATTTGAGCAGGACTAAAGATTTTAGGCAGTCTCAGCAGTTACTTGTTTCTTTTGCTTTAAGTTCACAGGGCAAACCTGTGTCAAAACAAACTATTTCTAGGTGGATTGGCTTTTGCATTGCATTTTGTTATTCCCATCATGGCAAAGAGGTTCCAGCTGGGATTAGGCCTCATTCCACTAGGGCTACTGCCACTTCAACAGCATTTCTAAGGGGGGTGGCAACTAAGGATATTCTGGAAGCAGCTACTTGGAGTTCAGTGCATACTTTCTCTAGGCATTATCACCTGCCTATATACTCTAAGTCTAGAGCTGGTTTTGCCACAGCTGTTTTACAAGGCATGTTGTCAGCTCCTGCTACTTTATAATTTGCCAGCCTCCTTACCTCTGCTTTGGGATTCTACCCAATAGTCAGGACTGCAGCAAGGGAAGACGAAGAACATAGTACAGTTTTGTACCTACCATAAATGTAGATGCCTCCTCCTTCCCCTCTGTGCTCCAGGGTGGTTGTGTAGGTGCCTTTTCATGCTTATATTTTTTGTATATATATTACTGTATATATTGTACATGTTTATTGGTGCAGGTTGTTTTTGGGACTTGTCTTTTTGGGTCTTCTGACATCTGGGGCAAGAAAAGACTGAGGAAATGGCGTCGGTCATGCGCATTAGTACCCTGACGTACTGCATGACCGACGTCAGCCTCTCTGGTATTCGGGCCGACTGGGACGCGGACTATACCCAATAGTCAGGACTGCAGCAAGGGAATCCTCGAACATCTACATTTATGGTAGGTACAAAACTGTACTTTATATTGCATTGCATTATTACATTTTATGTTTTGCCTCCCTTCTGGGGACACCTGACATCTGGTTCAAGAAAAACTGAAGAAAATGGCATCTGCTGGTTCGTTTATACCCCTGTCGCACTGACAAGGAAGAAGCGATATCTGACGCCGGACCTAGACTTTGGAATTCTGCCGACCGAGGACCTGCCTGACTGCAGGAAAACCCATCTCTTATGACTGCAGCTGTATTAGCACTCTAACATCTACATTTATGGTAGGTACAAAACTGTACTTTTCTGCTACATGCATCATGGGAAACCAGTACCTGCTAACAATAGATCCCACGCCACCAGGGCTATAGTCACATCAGCAGCCTTTCTCAGGGGAGTGCCAACCAAGGATATTTTGGAAGCTGCAAGTTGGAGTTCAGTGCACACCTTTACCAAGCAATACCACTTACCTCTATATTCTAAGACTAGAGCTGGTTTTGCCACTGCAGATGTTCATCGTGCTATGCTGCTGCAGTCATCACTTGGGTTATCCTGCCGTCAGGCGGTCCTGCAGTCTGCCAGAATTCCAAAGCCCTGGTCAGGCATTGGTTGTCATCCCTTCCCTGATGTCAGTGCGGCAGGGGTATAAGAGGCAGCTGACACCATTTTCTGTCTTTCTTGCCGTGCGGTGCCCGAAGCAGTTAGCAAGTGCTGGTCAGCCAGCTCCTGAGATTTCAGAACAGAATTTCAGCCGAAGTCTTCTATAAAGCTAAGTACCCCATTGGGGAAACTTTTCTTGCCTCTGACCGATGTCAGACAAAGTTAATAATTGTATTTCTTGTGGGAAGCAAATACCTTAAGGATTTTCATTTCCATTGTATTCCTTGCCTAGGCCCAGACTACGATGTCTGTCTGTTTTGTGCTAGGTTCAATAAATGCACTATCTAGCGTCGGGCTGATAACACCCAACATTGTCGTCGGAGCAACCGACATCAGCTATGTTCAAAAAACACAAGGACAAAGACAGGCAGCCTAGGCCTAGACCAGATAGAGGTCTCAGTTAGGCTTGCCGCCGGATCCCCTGTACTTGGTGAGGTGCCTACTCAGCCCCTGATTACAGCGGATTTAGAATGTACGACTACCTTTCAGACTACTGGGCCTCTGGAGCCCGATCCTCCAACACGCAGACTCCAGCCCGGCCGGTGATCCGGATACTAGGGACAGGCTTTCAGCTTACGAAGGTGCATTTAAACTGACTCTCTCTGTAAAGTCCTACGCGAAGCTTAGAGATGACCAAGGTTAAACCGGGTCCACAGACTACCACGCAGGCCCCTATGCCTAAAAAAAAAAAACAGATGCTCAAAATGGCGGAGGACCTGATCACCCTCAGAGGTTCACAACCCCCTCTTGACAAAAGGCCTAGACTGGAGGAAGAATTCCCTCCTGACCAGGAATCCATTTCCTCAGCAGACTCTAACAGGATTACCCCTTCCCTTCCTACGAAGACTCAGATGCTGAAGAGTCTGTCTCCTCAGTTTCTCCCCCTGAGGACTTTTCTTTTGGGGAAACCCTGCACGCCATGAGGGACACGTCCACTGGGAAGGCCAAGATTATTCTGATTCCAAGAAAAGACTCCGTGAGTTTCTTCTTCCTTGGCATAGACCCCTAGCTATCCCTCCAGTTTGACATTCTGGATTATGTTTAATGAATCTAGTCCAAGTCCAGACTCCTTACCACCAGCACCAGGTAAGCCAGACAGATACTAGAGTTCTTGACTCAAGTTTTTTGTATAAAACCCCTCCAGCAGACCCAGAAACCATTTCCCAGGGTCCCAAAGGGGTTAAGGCCTCTACAGCTAAGAATCCACTACCTGCAGAAAGATTCCAGGGCATTAGAAAGATGGGGGAAAAAGTGTATACCTATGCCACTTTGGCCATGAGGGCATTAAACTGCCAATTCCACATGATTAAATACCAGCAGTACCTGCTTACTCTGTTAAAACAGAAAATGATCCTTCACAGATCACCAGATTTCAGAGATGCAAGATTTGTTGCATGCAGCAGAACAGGTGGGAAAACATACCCTACAATGTGGTTTTGATTCTTTGGAGGCCTCCTGTAGAGCAGCTGTTACAGGGTCTGATACGTAGACATGCCTGGCAAAAAGAGCAAACTTTACCAGAACATGTCAAAGCAAAGCTCCTGGATGCTCCACCGCTAAAGGATGCGTTATTTGGTGTCAGTAGAGGAGGTTTTAAAGAAAATGGAAGAAAAGGCAAAATCAATGCAAACAGTTAAAGATTTTTTTACAGGTACACGCTCCTCGCTTCAGCAAACTGGCCATCAAAGAACTGGTCCTTTCCTGCTTCAGACAGACCCCAAAGGGTCAAAGAGGGGGGAGACTACAGATCTCAACCCTTCAGGAAGCAAACTCAATGACTTTCCTCTTCGCCTGCTAAGCAAAATTGCCCAGGCAGCACCTATGAAAAAAACTGGCTTTTTTTTACACAACTGGCACATCATGACATAGGACAAGTGGGTTCTGGATATTACCAGAGGCTGCAGATTTCATTTTCACACTACCACGGATGAGAGGCATGCCAAATCTGCCAACAAACCAATGGGCAGAGGCACAAACAAGTTACAGCTCTCATGGACATGAAAGTAATTCAAAAGGTACCTACCAAAGAGCAAGGCCAAGGTTTTCAAGACTGTTTCTAGTACCAAGAAAGGACAAAGCCTGGAGACCCATCTTAGACCTTTCAATTCTAAACACTTACCTGGAGATACCCAAATATAAAATGCTCACACTACAGCAGCTTCTTCCCATGCTGGGCAAGGAGTCTTGGCTGGTAACGTTGAACCTCCCAAGAGGCATACCTGCATGTCCCTATCTGACAAGATTGCAGAAGATACCTCAGATTTTTGGCAGGTACAACGCATTATCAATTCTCTGCATTGCCCTTTGGCTTATCTACTGCACCCAGAGTATTCACGAAATGCCTGGCATCAGTAATTGCATATTGCAGATGAGGGATACAAATTTATCCACATCTGGAAGCCTGCCTTATCCAAGCGGACAGCAAAGACTTCCTACTACAGCATCTGGCATTGGTAACAAGTTGCCAAGTTGCCTAGGGTACACAGTAAGCCAAAACTAATACTCAAATAATTTTCCTGGGTGCCAGCTTGAATACAACGGCCCAGATGGCTTACCTCACGCCAGACGAGCAAAAACAACTTCAAAAAATGGCAACATTTATCCAGCTCACTGCAAGGAAATTCCTGCAGGCATTGGGGTACATGGCATCCTGCATTCAACTAATTGCATATGCAAAGCTGCATAGGAGAACTACAATTGTACCTAAAGTGTATGGTCCCAGCACAGATGAAGCCTTGAAGCAAGTATACCTCTCATTCCCTGCCTTCAAAAAGTTTCTATGGTGGACTCGAGCATGTCAAGCAAACAAGGGTCTCCCTTTGTCTTGCCTCCAGCAAAGCAAACCTTGACAACAGATTTATCAGACTACACCTGAGGTGCACATCTGTCAGGACAATGCATACAGGGCAAATGGTCTGCAAACCAAAGGCATCTGCACATCAATCAAAAAGAGATGCTAGCCGTACAAAATGCAGTAACAGCCTTCAAGGACCTCTTGCATCCAGGACAACTTCTAATTAGGACTGACAACACCACAGTAATGTGGTACATAAACGAGGAGGAACGCACTCCTACCCATTATGCAGGCAGGCAATGGCCTTGTGGAACACAGCATTAGCTTACCAAGTACAATTGCAAGCACAGTTCCTGCCAGGAAAGTAAAACGTATTGGCAGACGATTTAAGCAGAAATTTAACAGATCCTCACGAGTGGAGACTACACCCACAAGTATTTGCAATGATAATTCAAAGATTGGGACCACCAGACATGGATCTGTTTGCCTCAACCAGCAATTGCCAGCTACAAAAATTTTGCACAAAGACTTATCCCCTGGCTTGGAAAGTGGATGCCCTATCATTCAGTTGGGCAGCATTGTCAGTCTACACCTTCCTTCCTCTGCCTCTACTGACCAAGGTACTACTGAAAGTTGGATCACAGACCACATGATCCTCATTGCTCTGAACTGGCCACGTCAGCACTGGTACCCACTACTACGAAACCTGGCTCAGTCCTCCATGGATCTTGACTCCATTCCCCAAGCTCTTAACTCAACAAAACAATCAGATCCTTCAGTCAACTCAGGACCTTAAATCTAGCTGCATGGAAGATGCCTTAAATTATCAATCAGCACTTCTCTCAAAGGATGTCCTGAATGTCATTCTGGAGGCCAGGAGGCCCAGCACCAGATAAACTTACTCGGACAACTGGAAATGATTTTGTGCATGGAACCAGGCCAGAGGTCTAGATCCTGGCATCCCAAACATTCCACAAATATTCCAATATTTATCTGAGATGCTACACAAAGGCCTCTCATCTATAAAGATCCATGCGTCAGCAATTTCAGCTCAACATGATACGGATCCTCCCATTTTCTCTCACCCTTTACTAAGACAGTTTCTCAGAGGGGCAAAAAACATAAGACCCCCAGAAAACCAACACTACCTCCTTTCGAACCAGCCTTTTCAGCAGATCTACAGTACTTATGGAAAACAGCTCTGCTGCTGGCTATCTCCTCAGCATGCAGCGTCTCAGAACTACAGGCGCTTATGGCAGTGGAACCTTTCCTCATTTTCCATCAGGACAGTGTCTTTACGAACCAACCCTTCCATCCTGCCAAAGTTTCCAGTGTGGCTCTCAATCGGACCATACACTTGCCCACCTTTTATCCAAACCCACAGAATAAAGGGGAAAGACTCCTTTATTCTGGACATTCAGATGGGTGTTACTATTTGGACAGGACAAAGGCCTTCAGAAAATCTGGCCAACGTTTTGTATCCTATGCAGCAGGTTCAGAGGGAAAGCCTATTTCCAAACAGACCATCTCCAAATGGATAGCACATTGTATCCGCTTTTGCTACTCTCACCATGGGAAACCAGTAACTGCTAATATTACATCTCATTCTACCAGGGCTACAGCAGCCTCAGCAGCCTTCCTCCGAGGAGTCCCAACAATGGCACAATGGACAAAGGCAGCCACCTGGAGTTCAGTGCACACCTTCACCAAACATTACCACCTTCCACTGTACTCAAACCAGGGCTGGCTTTGCCACTGCAGTTCTGCAGGGCATCTTAGCTGCGCCTAACCCAGTATAGTTCCTACCACCCAACCATAGCTTTGGGATTCAACCCAAGTGTGGTGACTGCAGCAGCATAGCATGATGAACATAGTACAGTTTTGTACCTACCATAAATGTAGTTATGCTGCTGCAGTCCAGGTTACCCTCCCTCTATCCCCACTACCTAACAGGGTTTTCTTTTATCTACAGGTACATAAACCTTCTGGATGCATGTCTATATGATGTATTTGCTTACAACTACCACTATTTTTTTCTCTAAGGTATGGTTTGCAAGCCACTTTTGCCTTAGATTCTTGCACCTGACATCTGGGACAAGAAACTGAAGAAAATGGCGTCTGCTGCCTCTTCTAGACCCCTGCCGCACTGATGTCAGGGAAGAAGCGACTACAACAAACGCCAGACCAGGGCTTTGGAATTCTGGCTAACTGCGGGACTGCCTTAACGGCAGGATAACCCAAGTGTGACTGCAGCAGCATAACCACTCTAACATCTACATTTATGGTAGGTACACAACTTTACTTTTTGCAGGGCCTACTAGCTTCTAACCATGTTCAACTCCACATCCCTTCCTTAGCTTTGCGATTCAACCCAAGTGTGGTGACTGCAGCAGGGTAACACTAACATAGTACAGTTTTCTACCTACCATAAATGTAGATGTTAGTGTTAACTCTGCTGCACTCTAGGTTACCCTCCCTCCATCCCCTCTTGACTAGCTCAACTTATCTTTTACTTTATCCTACACATCCTTAAAGTGTGTGTGTGTGTGTGTGTGTGTGTGTGTGTCCATATATATAGATATGTACCCACGTGTATAGATATGTATGTACATACGTGGGTTCATACTAGGCTATTTGCCCTAGGGCATTTATAAGCCTAGCCAGAGTGTGTGGCTTTCACCACCCCTTAGGATGAGAATACTATACCCATTAGTTTGCTGTGCCTCTGTCCAGCAGTGATACAGAGATTATTCCCAGGGTAAACCTACGATCTCCCATCCACTCGTCAAGATTTCTCTTGAACAGAGTCAGTGAGGGACTCTGCCTCACATGGACTGGGATTCTGTTCCATAGTGTAGGGAGTCTCTGGGTGATGAATCTGTCCCTCCAGCACGTCCTATTTATATCAGTGTTGAGGTTTAAGTCTCTTGCTCTCGTGGCTCTGGTGGATTTGGATTTTTTTGAGGTGGAGCATGTCCATTAATTCCGGGTTGGACATGGCCTTGTATTTCAGGCACAGATCACCTCTGAGCAGACGGTATGCGACTTAATAGAGCTGGAGTTTCTTCAGTCTGGCATCGTATGACATATGTTTGAGCCCCTTTATCCTTTTGGTGAGGAGCTTTTGGGGTCTTTCCAACTGCTGCAGGTGTCGGGTAAGGTACATTCCGAATGGGGCGTTGTACTCAATCATTGGTCTGGAGTACAGGGGTACAGTGACCTCTCCTGATCTGGATGTGAATCCCTTCATGATCAGGTGGGCAATGTAGAAGGTCTTCATAACCACTTTGGCAATGTGAGTGTCAAAAGAGAGGTTACTGTCAACTTGGGTCCCCAGGTCCCTGATAACTTCCGTGTTTAATGGATTACCACCTATGTGGTAATTAGGGGTTACCTTGTTTTTCCCAAAGGGTATGACTATACATTTTTTGGCATTTAGCTTAAGGCCATGGCTCTGGCACCAGTTATCCATTTCTGAGACCTTTCTGGAGGATGTCTCTGTCTGGAGTGTCAATTATGGTGCCCAGTTTGCAGTCATCTGCAAATTGTCAGCCACAATCCCCCTATGTTTGCCTGCACTTAAGAAAAATAAATGCCGAACAAGAGGGGGCCCAGGACTGAGCCCTGTGGGACACCGCTCGTGACCGGCTTAGAGTCTGACATGGCACCAGCAACTCTAACACTGTGTGTTCTGTCCTTGAGCCAGTTTGCAACCCATCTTGTGACATATGGGTTTACATCTAAGCTGGTGAGCTTTTCTATGATGCCAGAGTGGGGTATTGTGTCATGCTTTTGCTAGGTCAAGGTAGGCTGTGTGAACTGCCTTACCCTCATCAATGGCCTTAGTGACCGTTTCGAAAGTCGACCAAGTTCAAGAGGCAGGATCTGCCCTTGACAAAGCCAAACTGAGTAGGATCCAGTGTCTGTAGGTCCCCAATGTCTTTCAGTTCCATTATGATCCTCTCCATAGCTTTGCAGACAAGGCTCGTCAAGCTTATGGGGCAGTAATTTCCAGGGTCCGTAGAAGCACCGCCTTTGTGGAGTGGGACCACAGTTGCCGTACACCATTCTTTGGGTACATATCCTGTAGTAAGGCTAAGATTAAACAGCAGCCTTGTGTGGGTTTAGTTCCTCATTGAGTATGTGTAGCACACAGCCGGGGACACCGTCCAGTCCCATTGATGCTGTGTTTTTTGCTTTAGAGAGAGCAGCTCTCACCTGGGCATCTGAGATGTTTGGGAGGCTAGACTTTGGGATAGATATTTCTCCTTTTGGGGGGGAGGGAGGGGAGAAATTTGCACTGAACCGGTCTGCCAGTATGTTGGCAATGTCTGTGGGTTCAGTGATTTTTTTTTTTATCATTTTGGACTAATTCTGAGCATATCTGGGAGTTTCCACCCAGGTT
>NC_056742.1:498327263-498337263 GCF_019279795.1 Protopterus annectens
AAGGTAAAGGAGGCATCAAACCCACCAATGATTCTTTTTAGTGGGCCCATTTGCATCTTAACCTGTCACCTCTTCCTCTTGCTTTGGAAGCTCTGGAAAATCCACCCTTTACAACCTTCAAGGAGCAGCGCTATACTTCCTGCTAAATCCCAAGGAGTTTAATGATCCAAGAGTCACATGGGTACCTTTACAAAATTTTTGTAACTGATCTAGCTGTACTGTCTGGATCCTGAGAAGGTGTCCATTTTCTCTCCCAGTACCCTTCCCAATGGCAGGAAGCTGAAGTATTAAAGTATTGGACAGAGCAGTGGTAGCGTTGTCACATCACAGCAAGAGGTTCTTCAGTTTGATTCTTGGGGTGCCATCTGTGTGGAGTCTGCAGGTCCTCCCTTTCATGTCAGTTTCCTCTGGGTGCTCCAGTTTCCTCCCACGTTACAAAGCCATGCATCTGGATTTTCTCCCTGGGCCCCCACTGAAAATTGCCTTTGCTCAATCTGATTTTCCCAAAACCTTGGTCAGCTGTTGCTCTGGCCTTGGGCCATAAATTGTTGGCCACATGATAGATGGTTTGGCAACAGTTTGGCAATTACTGCCAGTCATGTAGCAACATGCAAGTGTAGCTTTATGATGTGATGTAGCTTCCAGTACGGCACAAGTGGGTGTTGTACAAAAGCATATCTGGCCAAGGCTAAAGCCACTATGTACTCTTCTAGAAAAGGAGCTGTTCTTTGGGAACCTTGCAGGTGTAGTTATGTAGGGTAAACATGCAGGGTATTAATTGGTTCTTTTCTCACCCCCCAACCCCTTGTCTAGGTATGATGCAAACTATCCATTTGGGCCTTTCGGTCATAAGCAGTGTAAAGGTCTAGTTGTGGGGGAAGCGGGCAGCAACGCTAGCTACCCATTTCATCATGAGACGGGCTGAAGGCTTGCAAAGGCAGTGAGTGCACCTCCTGATGGTAAGGGATTACACAGGGACTTGCATGGCTGAGTCTGGTTTTGTATTGTGGTGTATTTTCCCAGGGGAAGGAATGAGATCCTGCAGTCCCAAGTGACTGCACTGCTAGTCTTGCAGGTTTTCTGCTCCACACTTGGCTATCTTCTATCTGGTATTACAGTGCATCTGAACAGCATCCTTCATTATTTCATTGCAGCTTTTAAAGTACCAATTGCTTGTGATAATTAGTATGTTACATCTCGTGTAAAAGTAGCTTACTTGGGCAACTGTTAAACAGCCTTTTTTTAATTTTGTATTTTAAAGCAAATCAAGGTTTCCAGCCTGAAATTAGTAGTACTATGATTGCAGCAGTTTTTTTGCTTGCTTCTACAGGAAACACAACATGTAAAATGTGGTAAAAGCAATACAACAGGTACTGTGTACTTTATACATGGGCTTTCAGGCTGAGTATAGCAGCATACTTTAAACTGATGGCTTATGAGCTTTATTTCTGTAACCTGCACGGATGTCTTGCACTCTGCATTTTAAGATTGGTTTTATTTTTCCTAGTCTGAATGGTGTACGATATTGCTATTTAACTTGCACGTCTCTGGTGCAACTTAATTTGTTTTGCCTCCATTCTAGATAAAATCAAGTCGTGATAAGGAGATTACTGTTTTCTACAGTATCACAGGGCAGGGTGCAGATCGGCCGCCACTGGGCATATTCACAATCAAACGGGAAGATGGTTGGGTCTCTGTGACTGTACCACTAGACAGAGAAGAATATGCAGATTATACGGTAGGTGGCCAGTTGAGAATATGAACATACTGTAGGTGACCAGTTTGGCTCTACATGTTTTTATATTTACAGGCTTGCTCAGGTTATAAAGTTCAGTGCAATTTTTAACCAAGAGATCAGAGCCTAAAATGCAGGGAAAATGTTATATCGTGCAGAAGTTTGTCGTAGTAAACCTTGGGTAGAAATAGCTTAACAGTTCTCCAATCCCATTTTTAAAATCTAAGTCGTAGGTCTAGATTTTTATATGGGATTGATTCTTTAGGCCTGTTTAGTTTCATAACAAGCATCAAGGTCTTGTCTCTGTTTTTAGGCTTCTTTTCATTTAGTGCATTCGTGAAAAAGTACAATATAGAAACGTATTGGAGGTATCACATTGTTACATTAAGTGTTGCTGCGAAGTAGAAGTGTTGGCAGCCATCTCTTTAGAGGGTTAGTGAAAACACTTGGCCAGCCACCTTGCTGAAACAGGAAAGTACTTCAGTGGCACAAGTCATGGGGCACTGCGCTTCCATCCTCCACGTTGGAGGGCTTGCCTTTCTCTAAATATGTACCAAACTCCATGGGCTCAACTGTACAAATTCCGTAGTGGCTACAGTGGTCTCTTTAAACACTCCTGGATTAGCAGGCATCCTATATACAGGTTTAGAATCGTAAGTGTTTCCTGAAAGCTTAAAAGCAAAACTAATACAGCCGTAAATAATGCAGGTGGCCGGGTTCAATTAGTGTTTTAAAGGTAAATAAGTGAATAAGTGTAGTCACTCGACATCCATGAAGAATCTGTTCAGACAGTTGTCTGCATTTTTGTTCAGCCTTGCTACAAATGGTATGTTTAACTGCTTGTTTTTGAGACATTTTAAGAATTAAGTTGCTCTACAGTTTGTAGAGCAATTGAGTTTTCTGAAATGTTTCAGCTGATTACTTGGTAATAAAAATGACACATCTAGTGTAATGCATTAGAAGTGGACACGTCTGTACCCTGTCGCAGCACTTCACTGCCTGTAGTTGCTCATTTCTGAAAACAAAATGTGAATAAAGTGCAACAAATAGAAGCTCGTCTGTCCAGGTGCACTGCAGCAGAGATTACTTCTTGCATCCTGCGTGCCCTTGGTCTATTAAGGAAGTGTCATGGCACTGTAAACCTGTGGATATCATAGAAGCACCCCTAAAAGGTGCCAGAGGTGAGTGGGAACATTAACTTTGTGGCACAGTTGTCTGAATACTCTTTTTGTTGGCACCTCTTTGGACTCTGCTTTGGTGCAAGTGGGTCTGAGTTGTGTTTGTATTGGCAGAACCTTCTATTATGCATGGTTTGGATTTGGTGTTTCAGGACTAGCTAGTCTTATCACCTTTTATTGAAGTGATAGATCCATGTATGTGGACTTGGTCTTGAAAAAAAAAATCAGTTAATGAATTCCACAAAATGGTTAAATAGGTCCAGGCCAAGCTGTTAACAGCTTTGGCACACTAATCTGAAAAGCTAGTATGCGGTTTAGCATTGTTGAACCAGCTCCCACAATATAACTGAGTAGGCACAAAATATTTTGTGTGCTCATATAACCACAGGAGGGAGAGAGGTATAGGTTACGTGCAAAGGTTGAGTTTTTAAAACAAGTTGAAGGTTTTATTCGTGCAACATTTATTTTTGGTAGGCCTACAGTCTAGTTTTGTGGTCCAAATTGTCAGGTTGTGACAAATTTGTGTTGCTTCCTCCCCTTGGGTAGTAAACTGTTTTTCAGCATATTGAGTCACTGCTACCTGTAACTATTTCCATTTACACCCACACTTGTGTCAACATGTTACAACTGACAACTTCATTCTGCCTTTTCAACAGTCACTAAATTAAAAACAACCTTATTCTTGCACTCTGCATTAGCCAGTGTTAGTTACTGGAAATTTTTTCTCCTTTGTGGTAAGGAGCCTCACTGAGAGGCAGAAATATTGCACAGTTGTGTACACTGGAAGCAGCTGATACTTTCATGAAAATATGAAAAGCTTGTCTGATTTTTATATAATTTGTTATGGAAATAGTGCAAAGTCGGTCCTCGCAAATGTATGGGAATGTTTGTGGAAGCTTAGAGGAAATTCTTTTTGTATTTAAAGCTTCACAAAGACTTGTAATACAAGAGCAAGTCTGCTTAGCTGAACAGTATTGGCTCTTGTGCTTCGTAGGTAGCATCTACTGTTGACAAAATTGTGTACTTAGCCTAGTGTCAACCTATGAACCTTATCTGCCCTAGGGCATTTATAAGCCTAGCCAGTGTGTTTGGCTATTGCCACCCTTTTAGATTAGTTGACTGCCTCTGTATAGTAGGTCACAGAAGGTAGCCCTTTTAAGGTTGGTTTACTGTACCTCTGTCAAGCAGGGACACAGATCCCAGGGGTAAACTTACGATCTCCCATCCACTCATCAAGATCCCTCTTGAAGAGGGTCAGTGAGGGGCTCTGCCTAACATGGATTGGGATTTTGTTCCAGAGTGAGGGGAGCTTCTGGGATATGAATCTGTCCCTCCAGCATGTCCTATTTATTTCTGTGCTGAGGTTAAAGTCCCTGGAGTGTGTAGCTGTAAGGGATTTGGATTTCCTGAGGTGAAGCATGTCCATTTATTCTGGGTTGGACATGGCTTTATACAATGGACACAGATCGCTTCTGAGTAGGCGGTAAGCAACTGAGTAGAGCTGGAGTTTCTTTAGCAGAACTGCATTAGGGCATCTGTTTGAGCCCCTTGATCCTCTGTGGTACTTTTGGGTCTTTCCAGTTGCTGCAGGTGTCTGGTAAGGTACATCCCCCAATAGGGCATGGTATTCAATTATGGGCCTGATAAGTGATGAGTAGAGGGGTACAATGCCCTCTCTTGATCTAAATGTGAATCCTTTCATAAGGTGGGCAATTTTTATAGGTCTTTCTAACCACTTTGGCAACGTGATTGTCAGAGGAGAGATTGCAATCTACTTGGGTCCCCAAGTCCCTAATTACTTCTGTACTTAATGGATTACCACCTAGGTGGTAATTTGTGGGCACTTGTTGTTCCCAAAGGGGGTGACTATGCACTGTTTGGCATTTGGTTTTGGGCCATGGCTCTGGCACCAGTTATCCATCTCTGAGACCCTTTTTGGAGGATGCTTGTCAGCTGGAGAGTCTATTACAGCACCCAGTTTGCGGTCATCTGCGAACTTTGTCAGCCATAGTCCACCCGTGTTAGCCTGTACCTCTGAAATATATACTGAACAAGAGAGGTCCCAGGACTGAGCCTTGTGGGATGCCACTTCTAACTGGTTTAGAGTCTGACATGGCACCTGCTATTCTGACCATGTGGGTTCTACCCTGAGCCAGTTTGCAACGCATCTTGTGACATAGGGGTTGATGTTTAAGCTGGTGAGCTTACTTATGATGCCCGAGTGGGGTATTGTGACAAGCTTTTGCTAGGTCCAGGTAGGCTGTGTGGACTACCTTCCCAATCTATGGCTTTGGTAATTGTTTCAAATAAGTCGACCAGGTTCAAGAGGCGAGATCTGCCCTTAAAGCTGAATTGGGTAGGATGTTCATCGTGCATACAGCTGCAGTCATAACAGATGGGTTCTCCTGCTGTCAGGCGGGTCCTCGGTCGGCCGAATTCCAAAGTCTAGGTCTGGCGTCTGTTATCGCTTCTTCCCTGACGTCAGTGCAACAGGGGTATAAGAACCAGCAAACACCTTTTTCTTCAGTCTTTCTTGCCACGTGGTGCCTGAAGCAGTTCGCAAGTGCCAGTCGGCCAGCTCCTGAAATTACTAAAATTTTGCAACCGAAGTCTTCTTGAAAGCCAAGTACCCCATTGGAGAAACTTTTCTTGCCTCAGACCCATGTCAGACAGTTAATAATTGTATTTCATGCGGGAAGCAAATACTGCATAAGGATTTTCATTCCCTCTGCAATTCTTGCTTAGGCCCAGACCACGACATCTCGGTCTGTCATTGTTTTGCATTCAACAAACGCACCATTAAGCGTCTGGTGGAGTTCGCCCAGCATTATTTTGGCAAATTTAACTTATGTAGTCTGATAGTCCGACTTCAGCAGTTTTGTCTAAAAAGCGCAAAGATAAGGACCAACACTAGGTCCGCGGCCTCTACCGACACCACACCAAAGCCGACTACAGGTGGTCTGGTTCTCAGCGAGGCACCTACACAGCCCCTGACTACCGACGACACTTCATTGACAGTGTTTTCTGTGCCCAAGGTCGCAGGCTCCTCGGCCCACACCCCGACTACAGATACCGAAGCCACTCTTGGTGGTGAATCTCAAAATGTAGATGGGTCTGCCTCTCAAGGTGTCTTCAGACCTTCCTCTTCTTCTTTTTCCATCAAGGCTTTCACTAAGTCTAAAGCAGCCATACACTACACGGGGCCCATCTCCAGGCCCCATGCCTAAAAAACAGATGCTTAAAATGGGTGAGGATTTAATTACTATCAGGGGTTCTCAACCCCCCCCGGACAACTCCCAGAGTGGAGGAAGAATCCCCCTCCTCTGACCAGGCCTCCATTATATCCGAGCACTCTGAACAGGAACATTCTTACTCCCCTTTTGAGGATTCTGATGCAGAGTCCATTCCTCTGTATCCCCCCCCCCCCAGAGGATTACTCATTTGGGGAAACCTTGCATACCTTAAGGGAACACTTCCACTGGGAAGGCCAAGAGTACTCTGATTCCAAGAAAAGGCTTAGGGGTTTTCTCTTGCTACCTCAGCACAGGCCTCTGGCTATACCTTCCGTCTAGTACATACTAGATGTGTACTGAGGCCTGCCTTAAACCAGATTCTTTACCTCCAGCCCCAGTCAAGCCTGACAGGTACTACCGGGTTCCTGACTCTCTCCAATTTCTATACAAAAGCTATGCGGCTGACCCAGAAACTCTCACAGGGCCCCAAGGGAATTAAGGCCTCCACTGCTAAAAATCCATTTCCTTCTGAGAGAGATTCCAGATCCTTAGAAAGGTGGGGAAAAAAGGTATGTACCTCTGCCACCTTAACCATGAGGGCATTAAACTGCCAGTTCCATATGCTAAAGTACCAACGGTTTCTGTTATCACAATTGAGAAGTAAAATGTCACAACCTGAACAACCAGATTTGAAAGAGTTGCAGGATTTGATGCATAGTGCAGAACAAGTGGGTAAACCTACTTTGCAATGTGGTTTTGATGCTCTAGAGGCCTCATGTAGAGCTGCTGTTACAGGATCAGTGATACGTAGATATGCCTGGCTCAAGGAACAAACCTTACCAGATCATGTCAAAGCTAAATTACTAGATGCCCTTCTTCAAAAGGATGTATTTGGTGTTAAAGCTGAGGAGGTATTAAAGAAAATGGAGGAAAAGGCTAAATCAATGCAAACAGTGAAAGATTTTCTACAGGTACAACCTCCACGTTTCAGTAGAAATTGGCCTTCCAAAAATTGGTCCTTTCAGGCCACGGACAGACCCCAAAGAGGTAGATACAGGCGCCCGAGGGGCAGAGGGCAATCTCAAGGATCGTTTAGAGGCAGACAATGGCAAGCTCCTACACAGAGGTGGTGAGGATAGTTCACAGCCATTCAGAAAGCAGATCCAATGACTTTGCCCTTTGCATGCCAAGCAAGGCTCAAATGGCAGCACCCTTAGGCGGAAAACTGGCATTTTCAAAAAAATTGGCATATTGTCAAGTCAAATGGATCCTGGACATTATAAACAGAGGCAACAGATTCCATTTTCACACCCTTCCAAAAACGAGGCATGCCAAACCTGCCACACAAAGGGCAGAGGCACAAAGACAAATTTCAGATCTCATGGACATGAAAGCTATTCAAGAGGTACCTACTCACGAACAAGGTCAAGGTTTTTATTCGACTATTCCTGGTACCAAGGAAGGGAAAAGATTGGAGACCTATTTTGGACCTATCCATCCTAAACACATTTTTACTCGTGGCAAAATTCAAGATGCTCACTTTACAGCAGCTTCATCCCATGCTGGGCAAGGAGTCTTGGCTGGTAACATTGGACCTCAAGGAGGCATACCTGCATGTCCCTATCACAAAATTGCAGAAGATACCTCAGATTTCTTGCAGGTTCAACCCATTATCAATTCTCTGCATTGCCCTTTGGCTTATCTACTGCGCCCAGAGTATTCACAAAATGCCTGATTAGGGGTTCTCACCCCCCTCCTGTGAAAAGGCCTAGACAGGATGTTACTCTGGATTCCTCTGACCAGGCTTCTGTATCTTCTGTTTCTTCCTCAGATCAGGACTATTCCTTTCCCCCTTATGAGGATTCGGATGCTGAGGACTCTTTACCCTCTGCCTCTCCGCCTGAGGATTTCTCTTTTGGGGAAACCTTGCATGAGATGAGGGAACATTTTCATTGGGAAGGACAGGAGTGTTCTGCTTCCAAGAAGAGGCTTAGGGAATTTCTTCATCTTCCCCAGCATAGGCCTTTAGCTATCCCTCCTGTTTTGGACATTGTAGAGGACGCTTTTTCTGAGGCTAATTTGAATCCTGATTCCATGCCTCCTGCTCCTTCTAAGCCTGATGGATTTTATAGGGTTCCTGACTCTCATTTATTTTTATTTAAAAACCCTTCTGCAGATCCTTAAACTATTTCTCAGGGTTCTAAGGCTGCTAAGGTTGCTACTTCTAAAAACCCTATTCCCTCTGAGAAGGATTCTCGTGCTTTAGACAGTTGGGGGAAAAAGGTATATACTTCTGCTACCCTGTCTGTAAGGGCTTTAAATTGCCAGTTTCATATGTTTAAGTATCAGCAATTTCTTTTGTCTGTTTTAAAGCAAAAGCTTGCTTCCCTTCCTGCTTGTGCAGAGGATAAGGAACTTCAGGATGTATTGCATGCTACTGAACAAGTGAACAAGCATAGTTTACATTGTGGTTTTGATGCTTTTGGATGCTTCTTGCAGGGCGGCAGCCTCTGGTACTGTTATCAGGAGACATGCCTGGCTACGTGAACAAGGTTTACCTGAGCAGGTTAAGGCTAAGTTATTGGATGCCCCTGTTCAACATGTTCTTTTTGGCTCCAAGGCTGAGGAAGTTATTAAAAAGATGGAAGAAAAGGCAGTCTATGCAGACTGTAAAAGATTTCTTGCAAGTTCAGCCTCCTAGATTTTCCAGGAATTGGCCCTCTAAAAATTGGTCCTTTCCCACGTCTGACAGGCCTCAAAGGGGAAGATATAGACGCTCCAGAGGTCGTGGTCAAGGTCAGGCCTCTTACAGATCTAGGCAATGGACTGCTTCTTCACCTAGAAAGGGAGAAGACAGATCCCAATCTCAAAGAAAGCAAGCTCAATGACTCTCGGTTGGGCTACAGGACCCCTTCACCTGGATGCCCCTCTCAGAGGAAAACTGTCTCCAATTTTACGAAAATTGGACTCTTATTACCCAGGACAAATGGGTATTGGACGTGATTTTAAAAAGTTACAAATTCCACTTTTACACTTTACCAAAGGCTCACGGTTGGCCAGATCTGCCAAAACATCAATGGTCAGAGGCCTTAACTCAAGTGGATGCTCTTCTGGCCATGAGAGCCATAGAGCCTGTTCCACTCTTGGAGATGGGAAAAGGTTTTTATTCAAGACTGTTTCTGGTTCCCAGAAAACAAAACTCATGGAGACCTATTCTGGACCTTTCTGTGTTCAACACCTTTTTGGAAATTCCAAAATTCAAGATGCTTACTCTGCAGCAACTAATTCCAATGCTCTCTCAGGACGCCTGGATGGTGACATTGGACTTAAAGGAAGCCTATTTACATATTCCCATCAGGCAAGAACGCAGGAAATTCCTCAGGTTCAAGGCAGGTTCGAGGCACTTTCAATTCTCTGTGTTGCCCTTTGGTTTATCTACTGCTCCCAGAGTCTTTACCAAGTGCTTGGCACCAGTAGTGGCTTACTGCAGACTTCAGGGGATCCAGATTTACCCCTATTTGGACGACTGCCTTATTCAGGCAGACAGCAAAGATCTTCTGCTTCAACATCTGGACTTTGTTCAACGTCTTCTCCTCCTACTGGGATTCTCAGTGAACACAAAAAAGTCACATTTGATCCCTTCTCAACAAATGGTATTCTTGGGAGCCCTCTTAAATACGACCTTACAAAGGGCTTTCCTCACTCCAGAAAAACAAACTCAGCTGGCTTCTACTTTCAGCACCTTAGCAACTCTATCTCAGCTCACTGCAAGGAAATTCCTGCAGGCTCTGGGCTACATGGCTTCTTGCATCCTGTTGATTCCAAATGCAAGGCTTCACATGAGAAAGCTCCAA
>NC_056742.1:498342263-498424763 GCF_019279795.1 Protopterus annectens
CAGTTCTCTGCACTGCTGTTTGTGAATACCCTGGGCACAGTAGAAAAGCCAAAGTGACTAGCTCCAGTTATTGCGTTTTGCAGGCAAAGAAATATTCAAATATACCCATACCTGGACGATTGTCTAATTCAGGCAGAAAGCCAGGACATAATTTTGACTCTGTACTTTGTACAAAGGGTTCTAACTTGTCTGGGGTAAACCATAAATGAAATCACACCTGGTACCCTGTCAAATTATAGTCCTTTGGGCAAGCTTGAATACAACTTCCCAGATGGCTTGCCTCACGCCAGAGAAACAAATTCATTTGACAACCTACTTCGAACAAGTGGCCACAAAAACCCTGCTTATCTGCAAGCCAAATACTACAAGCCTTGGTGTTCATGGCCTCCTGCATTCTTCTAATTCCATATGAGGAAAGTACAATGGTATCTAAAAAGTCTGTGGTGTCGACATTCTCAAGATCTAGAAACAATGATTCCTATCATACCTTGCATACTCCTAGAGTTCCTTTGGTGGGCAGAGGCCTGCCACCAAAACAAGGGACCACCTTTCACACCACTCCCTGCCACCCAGACCCTAACAGTTTCATAAGACTGCATGGGGGCACTCAACCAGACAGGGAAGTGCATTCAGGGTAAATGGAACCCAAGTCAAATGCACCTGCAGATCAAAAAGAAATGTTAGCTGTACAGAATGCTCTGGCAGCCTTCAAGGACCACATTCTTCCAGGATTGACTAATGGTAAAGACTGACAACACCACTGTTGTGGTACATAAACGAGCGGGGGGGGGGGTACACATTCGTACCCCCTCTGCAGACTAGCCATGGCATTGTGGAACACTGCCTTGAGCTACCAAGTGCATCTGCAAGCTCTATTCCTGCCAGGAAAATTAAATACATTGGCAGACTAAGCAGAAACCTCACAGAACCACATGAGTGGAAACTGGAACAAAGGATTTTCAACATGTTGCCAAGCAAATGGGGGAGCCCAGATATAGACCTGTTTGCCTCTCCTCAGAACTGTCAATTGGACAAATTGTGCACAAGGACTCCCCACAAACCAGCCTGGAAAGGTGGATGCTGTGTCCTTCAGCTGGAAGAAAGTCTGTGCCGTCCCCCCTCTGCTCTCCTAACAGGACAAACCAAGGATGATTTTATTGCTCCAAACTGGCCGTGCCAACACTGGTACCCCCTCCTGCATAGTGTCACTTATCTCCATGGCACCTGCCTCAGACTACTCCCCTGTTGTCTCAGCAGGAGAACCAGATTCTGCACCCTCTAACTGAACCTTGCAGCCTGGCTAATTATCTCTACTTTACCATTCCTCAGCAAGCCTGTGATGGATATAATTTGAGGCAAGGAGGCCTAGTACTAGAATGGAAAAGATTCTGTTCCTGGAACTCTTCCCACGGATGAGCACATCAGCGCCCAATTTACCTCAGATTTTGCAATACTTAACTGAGATGCTTCACAAGGGTCTGTCTTTTTATTTTCTTTAAAATCCATGCATCAACCATTTCAGCTTATAACACGGAACCTCCAGTGTTCTCTCATCCACTGCTCAAGCAGTTCCTCAGAGGTGCCAGAAATTTGAGACCACCCAGGAGAGCTCCATCCCCAGCCTGGGACCTTAACTTACTTGGAGAAACTCTACCTCCTTTCAAGCCAGCTGTTACTGCAGACTTGAACTTTCTTGGAAAACAGCTTTCCTTTTAGCAATCACTTCAGCTAGAAGGGTATCTGAATTACAGGCCCTTATGGCAGTGGAGCCTTTTCTTTCATGTGAACAAGGGTGTCCCTCGGAACCAATCCATCTTTCATGCCCAAGGTTGTTCCCAGTGTGGCTCTTAATCATTCCATTCATTTGCCAACCTTCTTTCCAAATCCACAGAATAAAGGGGAACTGATACTGCTTTCCTTAGATGTGCACAGGCAGCTTAGATTCTACATGGACAGGACTAAACCTCAAAGGAAATCTGAACTGCTGGTGGCATTTGCTGCAGGGGCAGAGGGGAAGGCTATTTCAAAGCAAACCATTTCTAAATGGATAAGCCATGTATTAATTTAAGCACCATTGAAAACCTATCCCCCAGGGGATCAGATCTTACTCCACCAGGGCTGCATCTACCTCTACAGCCTTTCTCAGAGGTGTCCCTACTTGTGGACCTACTAGAAGCTGCTACCTGGAGTTCTGTACATACTTTCACCAAGCATGATTTGCCAGTTTTCCTCTAAATCCAGAGTTGGCTTTGCCACTGCAGTCTTGCAGGGCCTTGTAGTTGGCCCTAAATTCCTCCTCACAACCATAGCTTTGGGAATCTACCCAAATGTATTGACTGCAACAGTGAAACACTAACACAGTACAGTTTTTACACTTACCATAAATATAGATGTTCAAGTTTATTCACTGTTACCGTCCTGGTTACCTTCCCTCCAGCCCCCTAACTTTTTTGACTATACCTCTACTTTCCTTTACTATGCTTAAAAGCCTTTTTATTTGCTTTGTTGGTGCATCTTTGTAATTTTTATATTTAATTGCTTCCCATTAGGGGGGGCACCTGACATCTGGGCAAGAAACTGATGTAATGGCATCTGCTACAAGTTTTCTACCCCTGACTACCTGACTTTATGGAAGAAGGGACAGCAAACTGATGCGGGACCCAAAACTTTGTTAATCAGGCTGACTGAGGGCTACCTGCAAGCAGATAACCCAAATTTAATGACTGCAACAGTGAATACACTCCATCTACATTAATGGTAAGTGTACACAACTGTAATTTCTCCTTTAAGAGAATAATTGGGGAAACTTGCTGTGGTGCATGAACCCAAAATACCATTTAAAGCCAGTAACTACAAATCGGCTTGAGGTAGAATACCAGCAATGTTTGGCTAGTCCACATTACCTTGGGATCAGTGTACAGTAATATGTAATCTAGCTGAAAAATGGAGTACAAAGTTTGTGCCCCACAATTTTAGCAGTTTCACATTCCCAGCTACCCCATTACTTTGAAACAAGTTCTCACCCCCCCCCCCCCCCCAAGAACCTAATCTGTTTGCCCTGATGTATTGGTTTGCCTGATTTCAGTACCAAGTGTGTATCTGAATCCTGTACTTAACCTCTCTTTAGCCCAAGCCTTTCCACTGGTTGCATCTCTTAAACTGGAAAGTCACACTAGTGCCATTACACAAGGGTAGTGCAGCCACATTTTACAAATGTTGTGGACTGTATCATGTCTTCATCTGGACATGAAAATCTCTTGACCCAGGATCTTCATCTTGGATCTGTCAAAGGAGAGCCAGGTGTCTCAGGACTGTTGCCAGTTCTACTGGCATCTTTCTCAGACCTTCAGGCCATTGCTGTTGACCTGTGGTCATGTAAGTTTGTAGATGACTACAAATTTGAGTTTTTGGATCTGTCAGCTCATCAAACAACCACATTGGTGACCATATGATTAATAGTTGTAAAGCTGACACCTGCCAATAACACAATAGTTTTTGCAGGGGTTTCCTCACTCACATTGCTGCCTTATACCAACTCTGGACCCCTCTGCAGTGGGGAAAGGGTAAATCTCTGTATTCCCACTGTATAGTGATCTAAGAATGGCTTAACCCAAATTTGAATCGTCAGTTTGGCCCTCCAACAACCTGACAGACCTGTTTGTTCAGATGAGACTCTGTTCAAATATAGGTTAGACTGCCTTAACACACTGCAGTGACAAATTAAATGTCATTATCATGGTTAATTTTCATTAAACTCTTGCCATGTAGGTAACACTGCAATCTGTTGATTTATCTGTGCTTCAAGCTAAAGACTGAGACTGAAATCTACCTTTGTTCCTTCCTATGGTTCCTTGGAAGCAGATAAGGCAATGCAGTGATAGTGTCTGAAGTTAGGACCACTCCCCAGCACCAGTCTAGTAGAGGGTTATGGGGGAAGAATAGCTTCCAAGTGTTTATACTAGTTATATTCTGTAAGAGTAGGGGTGGCTGTTACAGCAGCCTTTTTCAGAGGAGGGTCAGTGGACATCAAGCAACAGTAGTATGTTCATCCATAATTTTACCTAGCACGAGACAGCTTGTTTAAGGGTAATGGTAATTTTGTCAGTTTCTGTACGACATGTTAATGGGCAAGCTCCTTTATTTCAGACCCTGGGCAGAAGGAATGGGTTAGTCGATCCAGTAGTTGCATAAAGCACTTGGTGTAGCAGTAATGCTGTTTTGTTTGGCAGAACATGGGTCACCATGAATGATATTGTGATATAATCTATCTGTGGATTTGTGCACTTGGAGACTATTAATGTGCTTGGTATACAGACATTTTTGCCTAGGAGGGTAACTGCATATTGATGGTCATTGTATTTGCAAATATTACTATAGACTTAAATAGCCTCTTCTGTGCCAGCTTTAAAAGGACCTGGTTTGCATACCAACTACAGTTGATATCTAATGTTTTTTTCCATTGCTTGCAGCTCAAGTGTTATGCTGTTTCACAAAATGGAGAATCTGTTGAGGAACCTATGGATATAATTATTAGAGTAATAGATCAGAATGACAACAGACCTCGGTTCACTCAGAAGGTGTTCGAAGGTTCTGTGTTAGAAGGGGTACCACCAGGTAAGTAAATCTTGCATGTGAAGCAGATGTGGTTCTTGCTGTTTTTAATTAGTGCTGTAGTGAGCTAAACAGGTGATTATGCATATGGTTGGTCCTGACTTGTTTACTTTTGTAGTAAAGTCCCTTTGTGTGCAAGCTAGGAGTTTCATTCGGTCAGTGGATAACACTGTAGGATGGTAACCCTGTTTACTAAAACACTAGAATCGACTTTTTTTTTTTAACTGCATAATTAACAAGTACAAAGGATTTGTGTAAATACTTTACCTTGAGGTGGCTGTGTTGCCTACAGAAGGAGAGTTGTACAGCCTGCTGTTTTTGGAAGCACTTGCTTCGACTGTAAAGTTAGCACCTTTGACCTTTCTAGGCAGCCCTGTGACTTTGTTTTAGGTCACTGGAATTTGTTCTTCCAGTGTCTCTGGGTTTCCTTGAATATTGTAGATGTTCATGCATACAGCTGCAGTAATCACATATGGGTTCTCTGCCGTCAGGCGGTCCCTCGGTCGGCCGAATTCCAAAGTCTAGGTCCGGCGTCTGTTGTCGCTTTCTTTCCTGATGTCACTGCGACAGGGGTATAGAAGACACAGCCGACACCATATTCTTCAGTCTTTTTTGCCGCGCGGTGCCCGAAGCAGAAGCAGTTTGCAAGTGCCAGTCGGCCAGCTCCTGAATTTACAAAAAATTGGAAACCAAAGTCTTCTTTAAAACTAAGTACCCCGTTGGGGAAACTTCTTGCCTCTGACCGATGTCAGACAAAGTTAACAGTTGTATTTCTTGTGGGAAGCAAATACCGCATAAGGATTTCCATTCCCTTTGCATACCTTGTTTAGGCCCAGACCACGATGCCTCTGGCTGTAGCTTTTGTGCTACTTTCAATAAACGCACTAAGCGTTGGGCGGAGTTCGCCCAACATTATTTTGGTAAAGCCTTTGATTATAAAATGTCGGAGACTCCGACTACCATTTTGTCCAAAAAACAAGGATCGACATGCGAGGTCCACTGTCTCCACCGACACCACGCCAAAACCGGCTGCATGTGGTCCGGTTCTCAACGAGACGCCTTTGCAGTCCCTGACTACTGACTACACTTCTTTGGCGGTGTCTTCTGTACCAGAGACCACAGGTGCGTCTGTCTTCTGTACCAGAGACCACAGGTACCTCTGCCCTTAGACTACAACCACCAAAGCCACTGAGTGAGTCTCCTAATGGGGACAGGTCCACTTCCACCCAGGGTGTCTTTAGGCCGTCAACTTCCTTTTCCATTAAGGCCTTTAAGTCCAAATCAGCCATGCATCCCAAGAGGCCTGTTGCTCAGGGCCCATCCCCAGGCCCCATGCCTAAAAAGCAGATGCTTAAAATGGCTGAGGATTTAATTACCCTTATCAGGGGTTCCCAACCCCCTCCAGACAAGAGACCCAGAGTGGAGAAAGATTCTCCCTCTTCTGAACAGAGCTCCATTTTCTCGGAACATTCTGATGTAGAGGAGCACTCTTATTCCCCTTATGAAGATTCGGATGCAGAACAGTCCATTCCTTCTGTATCTCCCCCAGAGGATTTCTTTTGGGGAAACCTTGCACACCTTGAGGGAGCACTTCCATTGGGAAGGCCAAGACTTTTCTGATTCCAAGAAAAGGCTTAGGGAATTTCTTTTGTTACCTCAACACAGACCACCTCCTGTGTTGGACATACTTGATGATGTTTACTCGGAGGCTTGTCTTAATCCGGATTCCCTGCCTCCTGCCCCAGTCAAACCTGGTAGGTACTACAGAGTTCCTAACTCTCACCAATTTCTTTTCAAAAGCCATAATGCTGACCCTGAAACCATTTCTCAAGGCCACAAGGGAATGAAGGCCTCTACTGCCAAGAATCCACTACCTTCCGAAAGAGAATCTAGATCCTTAGAAAGGTGGGGGAAAAATGTATACACCTCGGCCACCCTAGCCATGAGGGCCTTAAATTGTTAGTTCCATATGCTTAAATACCAGCAGTTTATCTCAATTAAGAAATAAAATGTCTCAACCTGAACAACCAGATTTGAAGGAATTGCAGGATATGATGCATAGTGCAGAACAAGTGGGTAAACACACCCTACAATGTGGCTATGATGCCTTAGAGGCCTCAAGTAGAGCTGCTGTTACAGAATCAGTCATTCATAGACATGCTTGGCTTAGGGAACAAAGCTTGTCTGATCATGTTAAAGCTAAACTACTAGATGCTCCTTTACAAAAGGATGTCCTATTTGGTAGTAATGCTGAAGGAGCTACTATGGAAAATGGAATAAAAGGCTAATTCTGTGCAAACTGTCAAGGCTTTTCTACAGGTACAACCACCTCATTTTAGCAGAAATTGGCCTTCTAAAAACTGGTCCTTTCCAGCCACGGACAAGCCCCAAAGAGGTAGATACAGGCACACAAGGGGCAGAGGACAATCTCCAGGATCATGTAGAGGCAGACAATGGCAAACTCCAGCACCAAGAGGTGGCGAAGACAGAGCACAACAATACAGAAAACAAACCCAATGACTTCCTCCTTTTCATGCCAAGCAAGTCTCAGCTGGCAGCCCCCTTGGGAGGAAAGCTGGCATTTACAAGAAATTGGCATATCACAACAGACAAATGGATCCTGGACACTATAAACAGAGGCTACAGATTTCATTTTCACACTCTTCCAAAAATGAGGCATGCCAAACCTGCCACACAATCAAAGGGCAGAGGCACAAATACAAATTTCAAAACTCTTGGACATGAAAGCTATTCAAGAGGTACCTACTCACGAACAAGGTCAAGGTTTTTATTCCAGACTTTTTCTGGTACCAAGGAAAGGAACCGACTGGAGACCCATTTTGGACTTATCCATCCTAAATACATTTCTACTCGTACCAAAATTCAAGATGCTCACATTACAGCAGCTTCTTCCCATGCTGGGCAAGGGGTTTTGGCTGGTAACATTGGACCTCAAGGAGGCATACCTGCATGTCCCAATCAAAGCTGCAGAAGATGCCTCAGATTTCTTGCAGGTTCCATCCACTATCAGTTCTCTGCATTGCCCTTTGGCTTATCTACTGCGCCCAGAGTATTCACAAAATGCCTGCCATCAGTAATTGCCTACTGCAGACTTCAAGGGATACAAATTTACCTTTATTTGGACTGCCTGATCCAAGCGGACAGCAAACACATACTTCTGGAACATCTGGCTTATGCAATACGGTTACTGAATTCTCTGGGATACACAATCAACAGAGAAATCCAGGCTAACACCATCTCAGAAAATAACTTTCCTGGGTGCCAACTTGGACACAAACACCCAGATGGGCCTACCTTACACCAGAAAAATGGGGGCAACTAACTCAGTACTTCAAAATACTAGCAAATTGTACCAGGCTTACTGCAAGGAAAATCCTGCAGGCTCTGGGCTTCTTGGCATCTTGCATTCTTTTAATCCCATGTGCAAAGTTGCGTATGAGAACTTCAATGGTACCTAAAAAACCTATGGTCTCAGCACAGCCACAATTTGGAAACAATACCAATAATTCCATGTTTGCAAAAGGAATTTCTATGGTGGGCCCAAGCATGTCAAACAGGTCTCCCATTCTGCAAACCTCAAGCAAATCAAGTCATCACAACAGATGCCTCAGGTTACGCCTGGGGGGCACACATGACTGACAGGTGCATTTGGGGCAAATGGTCCCAAAAGGAAAAGCACCTTCACATCAGCCAAAAAGAAATGCTAGCAGTAATGCAATTACAGCATTCAAGGACCTCCTGCATCCAGGACAATTATTGATAAAGAACAGACAACACCACAGTGATGTGGTACATAAACAAACAAGGAGGAACACATTCATACCCCCTGTGCAGACTAGCCATGACACTTTGGAACTTGGCTCTGGAATGGCAAATCGAACTTCAAGCACAGTACTTGCCAGGTTTGGAAAACACGCTGGCAGACAGTCTAAGCAGAAATGACAGATCCGCATGAATGGAAGTTGCATCCTCAGGTGTTTACAAAGATGATCCAGGCGTGGGGAAGGCCAGACATAGATGTCTTCGCCTCCCACAGGAATCAATTGGAAATGCTTTGTTCAAGGACCTTCCATCCAAAGGCCTGGAGAGTGGACGCCCTTTCGTTCAGTTGGACAGCATGGACAGTGGACATTTTCCCACCTCTGCCTCTTCTGCCCAAGGTGCTCTTGAAAGCAAGAGCAGACAGACCGAAGATGATACTGATTGCTCCAGACTGGCCAAGACAGCACTGGTACCCACTCCTGAGGAGCCTAACACATACTCCTCCCTGGCTTCTACCTCTAATGCCTCTTCTGCTGACTCAGCACAGCTACAAAACTCTTCAGTCAGCTGAAAACACTCAGTCTCGCTGCATGGAAAATTCCTTAACACCACAACAGATCCTACTCCCCAAAGAGGTGCAGGACGTCATTCTGGAGGCCAGAAGGCCATCTACTAGAAAGGCCTACTCCGCAAAATGGAAACTGTTTTGCTCCTGGAATGAGAAAAAAGGCCAGGATCCTAGAAAACTAAATTTGCCTCTGGTATTACAGTATCTAGCTGAGCTGCTGAACAGTGGGCTTTCATTTTCCTCCATAAAAATCCATGCCTCGGCCATTTCTGCAGAATTCAACACTGATCCAGTTATTCTCACCCACTTTTAAAACAGTTCCTCAGAGGGGCTAAGAATATAAGACCACCAAGGAAACAACCGGTGCCAGCCTGGGAGCTTAATTACATTCTAGGAAAATTAACATTGCCTCCCTTTGAACCAGCTGCCTCATCAGATTTGCAATATTTGTCCTGGAAAACAGCTTTCCTTCTGGCCATTACCTCGGCTCGTAGGGTTTCGGAGCTACAAGCCCTCATGGCTGTGCAGCCCTTTCTCATCTTCCATCAGGACAGGGTTTCCCTTTGAACCAATCCGTCATTTATGCCTAAAGTGGTATCCAGGGTAGCTTTGAATCAAGCCATACACTTACCTACCTTTTACCCCAATCCTCAAAACAAAGGGGAAAGGCGGTACGTTATTATTTGGACAGAACCAAGCCTTTCAGGAAATCAGAACTCTGTCCTATGCTGTAGGAACTCAAGGGAAGCCTGTTACCAAACAGACAATTTCAAAATGGATAGGCCACTGTATACGATTTTGTTACTCCTATCATGGGAAATCTGTCCCTACAGGCATCAGATCCCACTCCACCAGGGCCACAGCTACCTCTACAGCCTTCCTCAGAGGAGTTCCTACCAAAGATATTTTGGAGGCAGCCACTTGGAGTTCTGTGCATACCTTCACAAAGCGCTACCACCTGCCTTTATATTCCAAAACTAGAGCAGGCTTTATATTCCAAAACTAGAGCAGGCTTTGCCACTGCTGTGTTGCAGGGCATTCTGGCTCATCCCAGTTCTACCTAGTGCCTACCACCCTGTGCGTAGCTTTGGGATTCTACCCATATGTGATTACTGCAGCTGTATGCACGATGAACATAGTACAGTTTTGTACCTACCATAAATGTAGATGTTCGAATGCTAATACAGCTGCAGTACAGGTTTCCCTCCCTCCTTCTCTTGGTAAAGGACTAGTGGCTAACACCTCCTCATACAACCTAACTTGGGTTATCCTCTTATGGTGTATTTGATTGCAACTACTGTTTTTTGATTACATTGCATTGCTTGAATATATTTTTATATATAATTTATGTATTTCCTTCCTTCTGGGGGCACCTGACATCTGGGGCAAGAAAAGACTGAAGAATATGGCGTTGGCTGTGTCTTGTATACCCGTCGCACTGTCAGGAAAGAAAGCGACAACAACCGACGCTGGACCTAGACTTTGGAATTTGGCCGACCGAGGGACCGCCTGACTGCAGAGAACCCATATGTGATTACTGCAGCTGTATTGGCACTCTAACATCTACATTTATGGTAGGTACAAAACTGTACTTTTCCCTCTCCAGAAACTATGCTGATTGGCTGTAAGTCTTAAACCAGTTGTGGTTTTGATAGACCAAAGTTCAGTCAGGTAAGTGGAATGACTTGTCAAGCTGTTTGTGAAATCCAATTTTTGCAACTGTTGCTGAACTTTCCCTATAAATGAAGGGGTTCACAACTGCTGGAGGTATATGCTGCTGTCATGGAAATGAAGCAATAAACTAAACATTTTTAAGTTGTCCCATACATACTTTTGTGCTGCCGATTTTTCTACAGTACAATCAAGGAATAAAACTTGGAGACGAAGAATTCATTGTAGGGTGCTGGTCACCAGATTACCCAGGTGCTTGAAATGATGTATATAAAGCAAGAATGTCTGGAAGCTGTGGTTTCCTCTTTTTATAGAGCAAGTGGCAACACTGAGCTTTTTCCATCAATATCTTTACGATCCCATCTTAATTTTTTGCGTTGTTTGCTCTTCACAAAGTCAAAAGGACTTCAGCCTCCTCAAATTGCAGATGGATGGTTTCCTACTTTCTCTAAAATGAGTCTGTGTTGTCCATGTGTGACATGGCTGAATGCATAGTTTTTCACTAGTCAAAATCTCTGTAGTGCAGCCACTTCCCAAACAGTCTGCATACTAGGGGCTCCTGGTACATTTGCATACTAGGGGCTCCCGATAGTCTAATTTCATTGTCTTGTGTGTTCCTAGTCCAAGTTCAGTGTCTTGTGTGTTCGTACTCCACAGACCTACTTGCCTGCCACTTATTGGCATTCTGTATTTAGCCCAGAACTGTGGCAGAATTTCTTGCATAAGAAATGGCAAAGTGTAGTATTTGTAGCATAAGAAAGGGCAAAGTGTGGTATTTGTAGCAATCTGTTACTGCCTAAGAAGGTAAAGCTACCACATTGTCTAATACCCTCCCAAATTAAGCTCCAGTGCTAAACCTGTGGTTACCTAACAAACTCTAATCTGTAGTTCACCACTGTTTTTGTGCAACTGTCCTCTTGTCATTTACCTCTTGCATGTATATGTAATTGCTTAATACCAAGCATAATTCTGTGATGAGTAGCATAAATTGTAGTTCACATGGGCTTTTTATGGCTCTGTCGTTTACTCAGGTTCACAATATATTGAGGCATAGGTTTATTGTGGATAGGAAGGTAGGATTGAAATTATCCAGACTTGAGATTAAACTACTGTAGTGAAAGTGTTTAGATGTTGCTGACTGGACTGAAGCAACGAGAAGGAGTTGTGGGACAACTGACATTCTCCTCTTGGGGTGATGCAGAATACAAGGTTTACAGAAGCCCAGGAGCTCTGCAATAGGGACGCTCAGAAGCTGGACTTCATACCTCCACTCCTCTGTGAATCCTTGGGGGGCCTTCTGTTGGTCCAGGGCTCCTTGTATGGATTGGGACTCTGGTATTTAAGGGAAGCATGGTTGCAGTGTAACATTTCTTAAAGATCTGTGAATTGAACTACCTGCATGCAAGGTTACTTCATGCTGAAAGAAGCCAGTGACTGTCCTGGACTGAAATGTTCAGCTGATTTACACATTCTAGCTGAAACACATTTCTAAATATGCAGAACCTATTTACCATAAGTTTAGAAGTGGACAATCTGAAGGTGTTTTTGTAAGGTTTGGGCTTGATATGCACTCTAAACTGGTAATTTTTTTCTGGGTGCAGAAAAGTGTGGGACGAATTACTGATGACGTAGAAGTGGGGAAGATGGGCAAGGGTAGGAGAAATTATATCCAATTAGTGTAGAAAGAAAGCTGGAGGGTTATGTGGAGTGATCCTAGGAAAGGGTTACGTTGGGTAAGGTAGGATTATGTTAAGTAATGTGGTGAGTGGAGAAAGGGCTTTAAGGGTTTAAACAAAAGGTTATGGTAGGTCACCTACATATGCTCTCATTGTCTACAGTTTAATATTGGCTAAAGCAGTTGATGCTACATGTACTTATTGAAACATGTACTGACAACTGGTACACTTTTAGGGTAAAAGCTGTTCAGAGGAGGCTGGAAGAGGAGCGACAAAAGGACTGGGTGTAAAATTAGACTACATGACACTCCAATTGCAGTTGGCTTTGGGAGTGGAGTTTGGAGTGGTGCTGTAGGCTGCCCGGCACAAACCCTGTGAGGGAGGGACACTAGCAAGGGATCTAAGGTGGTCTTTGGAGTACATTGTTAATCACGCTGGACTTTAGGGAGATGCATTGCAACAGCTTTTGTGCAGCACATCTGAAAACCTTCAGGAAGGGCAGGAGTCTGAACATACTGTGGGTATCACAGAACATTAATCTTTGGGACACTTAACTGACCACTGTTAACTGACCACACTAAGCTGACATTCTGTCCAAGGATGGCATTTTGCTTCGGAAATGACTGCTGTAGGGTTACTGAGGAGGTACAAATTACCCAACAGTGGAAATGAACACTCCAGGGGAAGGGGGGGGGGGAGACCGGATCATAAAAAGGAGACCCAAGTGGTTGAAAGAGTACAGGTGAAGCCTTTGAAGTACTCAGATGGGTGTTGACATTTGAAAAGGGGTTAAAGGAGTGTGAAGCTTGGGTAAGTGAAAATGGAGACCAACTCTAGGAATAGAAATCTTCTTTCTACATTGAAGATATAAGTAGGAGCATAAATTGATGAGGGGTAAGATGGCGAGTTCTCATCCTTCCTTTAAGGGAAAAGTATTACTGAACTTTGGGGGGTAGTCAAATAGCTTGCACTGCATAGAAGTAAAATGTTTAACCTGCAACACCTCCACATACACACTGCTAAAGTTGCAGCAAGTAGAGCGTATGTTTGTGCATTTAAACTCTAACCAATAAGTCAACAGTAGGTCTACTCCACCTTTAATTCTCTAGGACTCTGCCGGGAAAGATTTTACATTAAGTAAACCATGTACTTAGTGTTACCTTTTATAAAACATTTTAATTTGGTTACACATCTATCCTGCATTAACCATATGTTTAGAAGCAGGTGTAAATATGGTCCTGAATAAGAATCTTAATGGCACTTGTTTTCCAATATAAACTACTGCTAGGATATTGCAAGTAGAGGTTCCATTACAGGCAACTTTTTTTAAGCCAGTTGTGTGTATTTAAGATTTTAGAGAAGCACTGCAGCCCCACAACGCAGTACTGCCTTGTATTTGTACACAGTATATGGGAAATTTGGAGTCTCGAAATAAGCCAAGAAGGAAATTTGTGATGTGATCACTACTTGAATAGTTATGCAGCTAGTTCACTAATCGAATTGTAAAGTATGTACTAAAATACAAAATAGGTAGTCCACAGTTGAGTTAAAAATGGAATATCCTTTACTGAAAAGTTCAAAAAGTGATCCTAGTTGAGTAATGAAAAGCTTCAAAAACCTTCATTAGTCGTACTTTGAGGGATACTGTGGATTCTTTCTGCAATTGCCTCAAAATAGCTAGCTGCATGCAATCCTATCCAATCTTGTGAGAAAATGTTAGTCAGCGTCTTCACTAAAACATGGTCCGCTATGATACAAGCATTGAGTTGCTTAAATCCACTGAATTCAGTGATTAAAAAAAATCTGCTTTATGGAGTTAATTTTGTTTTTCTTTAATATATCATTCTAGTAAAGCTGTTCAGCTCACCTGCAATACCATAATGTCATCTTGTAGATGCAGGTATGGATAGTATTCAATTTCTAACTGTTCTTCCTTCATGGTACATATTAGCAGAGCTCCAATAAATTCATGTGGACAGCCAGTGGTATGTGAAATGCGATTCCTTCCATGGAGGAAATTACTAGCTACAGGAGATCCCATACAAGTCTCTTGTATGACTCTTAAAAAAAAAAAAAAAAAAAAAAAAATTTTTAACCTAAAAAGAACTTTGCTAGAAATGTGAAGTATAATTAAGATTCCAAGTGTTTTGCTAAGTGGGCTGCAATTACATGCCCTTAATCTACCAGTGTAATCTAACATTTGTGAAGATTTCTTGAATGTTATACATTGACTTTTTTAACCTGGTAGTCCCCACATTACTGTAACTAGCAAGTAAAGTGCATTGCACAAAAGATACCAATCAGGCAAAATGCAGTAACCTTGCATACGTATTAATATCTCCTAGAAAATGCAAGTGATGTCTTTAATTCAGTGGTGGTGTCCTTGTACATAAGCTTGGTGTCATTGGTTACAGGTGATGGTGTCTTTGTATATAAGCTTGGTGTCATTGGTTACAGATGAGCCAATGGCGTTCCCGAGTGCAGGGTCTTCCCTCCTTGCTAGTTGCTGATGGGTTCTGACTACAAACATTCTTCACTCCATTCTTCCTGATCTAAGGATAGTGCATCAAAGTCACCAAAAGGGTTGATTTTTATAGTACTTTGCTCCTATTTTTTCTCCGTCATTGAACCCCCCCTCCTACCAAGATCTAGGAAACCCATTCAGTGTGTTGACTCTTCTCCCAGTCCTGGCCTACAAGATGAGGTGAAGACCATTCCCTAATATTCTTTTCATGCAACTCCAGGTTGGAAATCTTAAAGCTGATGTAAGATTGAGTGGCCCACTAACTCCAGATTTCGTCCCCAAGGAGACCTTGCAGGAAACTTTGGTTTCCTATTTGGTGTCTCCTGGCAGGTGATCTATCTTGGCTAGAAGTTGTACGATAAGCCTGATGCTGTGGGCTGTACCAAGGATGAGTAGACCACTGTTTAAGGTGTGGGATGTCTTGGTACAGACCCCAGTAGCAAACTCCGTAATCATTCCTGGACCCCTGGGAATAATTCTACTCCAGCAAAGCCAGAGATGCATAATGAGTTGAGGGCGTTTAACTACTACAGGCAGTATGTTTATCCATTGCATGTCGGCACACTTACTCCATAGTGAGCTTATGAAAATACTACAACAGTTTTGCAGAAGATAAAGAAGTCAGTCTAAACTTTCTCAGGTGACCATTTCCTCCCCCCACATTTTACTGTGATCACATACATTGCATATGACCCTGTAGATGAGGCTGTGGGCACCAAAGGACCTGCAGGTGTGAAATGGATGGAAGTACCAAGACTGTGACCATCCACTTTGAAAACATAACAGGTTTTTGCCGGGATGCCAAAATTCTCTGCCAACTGTGGCCCCAAACAGTCAATAGCAAGAGATCAAATGGTAAGCTGTAAGGAACCAATGATCTTTGTGTTTCACTGTTGCAGTCATCACCTGTGGGTTATCCCTGCTGTGGTAGCCCTCGGCCGACCCGAATACCAGAGTTGTTTTTTCTGAGTTGGCTGCAATCATTTGCTGCATGATGTCAGGTAGTCTGTGCTATAAAGGAAGGCAGCCAATGCCATTACATCAGTCTTTTTTTGCCGTGAAGCCTGTAGCAGAAGCAGTTCACAAGTGTGCCAGTTGGTCGCTACCAGAGTTTCAGCTGAAAACTTCTAAAGCCAAGTACCCCCTTTGGGGATTCTTTTTTTTTTCTTGCACTAACTGACATCTGAAAAAGTTCACTGTCTTGCCTCTGGAAAGCAAATACCACACCAAGACTTCGATTTCATACTGAGTCACTTGTTTAGGCCCAGACCATGATGTCCCATGTTGCCGATTCTATGCCATCTTTAATGTGAGAACCATTTGTTGTAGAGGTCTTATTGTAGACAGGTATTTTTGTTCTGAAATGGTGTCATTCTGCCAACAATCCATAGACATTCCGAACAATAAGAATTAAGATGGATCACAAGGCTAAGCCTTCAGATGACTCTACCACTAATGTCGTCCGTTCTCCAGAATTCAGTGAGGCACCTTCACAGCCCCCCTGATGTCTGGTTTGATACCTTTTGCAGGCTCGCCTTTATTGAGACCCTTTTGGAGTCCGGTATGCCACAGAAATTTCTTATGAGCCTTTGGTTGTCTTTGCCTTGGTTGGGTCCACAGCCATGACGCAGGCACTGGCTTCCAAGGCGGTTCTTCACACTACCGAGTTTAGACAAACTACTTCAACTCAGTTTCTCTCTGACTGGGATACTCCTAGGCCTAGAGGCAAGCCCACACCTAGGGGGAAACTACCTCTAGTCACCATTCTACCCTTGCTCCACCACCCCGAGCCCAAATACTTAAAATGGCAGATCTTATCACCCTTATCAGGGGTAGTTAGGCCATTCCTAAAATACTAAACAGAACAGGAGTCTTATTCAGATTTTGAAGAGGAATGATCTGACTGCTTATGAGGATTTGGATGCAGAGAAATCCATCCCTTCTGCCTCCCCACCAGAAGATATTTCCTTTGGGGAACCCCTTCACATCCTCAAGGAACATTTCCACTGGGAATCCCAGGACTTCCGTCAGTCTAAGAAAAGACTTTCAAGACCTGCCACCTGCTCCCAGAAAACTTGACTAGTAGAGTACTGTATTCTCACAAATACCTGTACAGAAATCCTTCTGCAGACCCGGAGGTCATTACACAGGGACCAAAAGGAGCAAAGGCTGGTTCTGCAAAGAAGCCTATTCTGACAAGTACTCCAGAGCTCTGAACAGATAGCTAAAGTTGCAGAGATGTATACTTTTTTACCCTATCAGAGCACTCAGCTGTCAGTTCCACATGTTTAAAATATTGACACGAACTATTAAAACAAGTTTTCAACCTTTCCTGACTGCCAATTCAAAAGAGTTTGCCGATTTACTGCACTCTACTTGTTAAGTGGCTAAACACATTACACTGTGGTTATGATGTCCTAGAAGCCTGATGCAAGGCAGCAGTGTCAGGATCAGTCATTAGGAGACATGCATGGTTGAAGGAACAACCTCCCTGATCATGTTAAATCTAAATTATTTCATGCACCCTTGGATAAGGAACACTTTGGAGTAAGGTATGGAAAACACGCTGGCAGACAATCTAAGCAGAACTATGACAGACCCTCATGAATGGAAGTTGCATCCTCGAGTGTTTACAAAGATAATCCAAGCCTGGGGAAGGCCAGACCTACATCTCTTTGCCTCCCACAAAAGTCAATTGACAAAATTCTGCACAAGGACATTTCATCCAAAGGCCTGGAGAGTGGACGCCCTTTCTTTCAGTTGGGCAGCATGGACAGTTTACACCTTCCCACCTCTTCCTCTACTGCCCAAGGTGCTTTTGAAAGCAAGAGCAGACAGACCAAAGATGATGCTGATTGCTCCAGACTGGCCAAGACAACACTGGTACCCACTCCTGAGGAGCCTAACACATTCTCCTCCCTGGACCCTACCTCTAATGCCTCTTCTGACTCAGCACAGCTACAAAACTCTTCAGTCAGCTGAAAACACTCAATCTGCATGGAAAATTCCTTAACACCACAACAGACCCTACTCTCCAAGGAGGTACAGGATGTCATTTTGGGAAGCCAGAAGGCCATCTACTAGAAAAGCTTACTCCGCAAAATGGAAACTGTTTTGCACTTGGAATGAGAAAAAGGACCAGGATCCTAGAAAACTGAATTTACCTCCAATATTACAGTACCCAACTGAGCTGCTGAACAGTGGACTTTCATTCTCCTCCATCAAAATCCATGCTTCAGCCATTTCAGCAGAATACAACACTGATCCACCCTTTTTCTCTCACTCACTCTTAAGACAGTTCCTCAGAGGGGCTAAGAGTATAAGACCTCCAAGGAAACGACCAATCCCAGTCTAGGATCATAATTACATTCTAGAAAAATTAACATTGCCTCCTTTTGAACCAGCTGCCTCAACAGATTTGCAATATTTGTCCTGGAAAACAGCTTTCCTTTTGGTTACCTCAGCACGTAGGGTCTCGGAATTACAAGCCCTCATGGCTGTGCAACCCTTTCTCATCTTCCATCAGGACAGGGTTTCCCTACGAACCAACCCGCCATTCATGCCTAAGGTAGTATCCAGTGTAGCTTTAAATCAGGCCATACACTTACCTACCTTTTACCCCAATCCTCAGGGGAAAGGCTGCTACATTCCTTAGACATCCATAGACAGCTGCGTTACTATTTGGACAGAACAAAGCCATTCAGGAAATCAGAACTCTGTCCTATGCTGTAGGAGCTCAAGGGAAGCCAATCTCCAAACAGACAATTTCAAAATGGATAGGCCACTGCATACGTTTTTGTTACTCCTTTCATGGTAAATCTGTGCCTGCAGGCATCAGACCCCACTCCACAAGTGCCACAGCTACCTCTGCAGCCTTCCTCAGAGGAGTTCCTACCAAAGATATTTTGGAGGCAGCCACCTGGAGTTTGGTGCATACCTTCACTAAACACTACCACCTACCTTTATACTCCAAAACAAGAGCAGGCTTTGCCACTGCTGTGTTGCAGGGCATTCTGGCTCCTCCTAATTCCACCTAGTGCCTACCACCCTGTGCGTAGCTTTGGGATTCTACCCTTCTGTAAAGACTGCAGCTGTATGCACGATGAACATAGTACAGATGTTCTTTGTCTCCCATTGCTGCAGTCCTTACATATGGGTAGTCCGCTGTCCACAATCGGCCCGAATACCAAAGGGCTAGAACCGGCGTCGGTCATCGGCGCCCGAGACTGACGTCAGTACATGCCAGTACAAATGCGCATGACCGACGCCATATCCTCAGTCTTTCTTGCCGCGTGGTCCTAAGCAGAAGCAGTGTTTGCAAGTGCCGTTCGGCGTTCTGGAATTGCCGGTTTTAGAGTTTCAGACCGGAGACCAAGTTGGGCTGAGTACCCCGTTGGGGACACTTGTCTTTTTCTTGCCTCAGTATTGATGGATGTCAGAAAGTTAACTATTTCTTGTGGGAAACAGATTCCTCATAGGGATTACCATTCACTCTGTATTCCTTGTTTAGGGCCTGAGCACGACGTTGTTGGGTGTCGCTTTTGTGCTACTTTTAACAAGCGTACTATTAAACTTCGGTTGGACTGTGCTAGGCTTGTGTTTGGTAAACGTTGCAATTACAACATGCCATCAGATTCTCCGACACCTGGTTCTTCTAAGAAACGCAAAGAGAAGTCTTTGCGGTCCAAACAGGATGAGTCGTCCACTCCGGACGCCGGTTCTGTAGAACCACCGACTACTTCTGCGGCTCCTTCTGAAAGTTTACCTGAGTCTCAAGGGGAGCCTTTGTTACTACAGGAAGTGGCTTCTCCTGTGTTAGGCCAGGCTGAGGGTGCTTCTCAGATGTCGGTGGTTCCCTCCCCTCATAGGGTAGTTAGGCCTCCTCCTTCTCAAAGCAAAAGCCATTCTAAGTCTGTCTGCCCCTGCTGGTGCTAGTCCCCAGGGTCCAGCTCCTAGGAAGCACATGTTAAAGATGGCTGAAGATTTGATTACTTTAATTAGGGGTTCTATGCTCCCCCCTGAGAAGAGGCCCAGGGTAGAGACAGAGTTGGAGGGTTTGGTACAGTCTTCCAATGAGTCAGATTCCTCTGTGGAAGAACTTCAGGATTTCCCTCCCTATTCTGATTCGGAGGCTGAGGACACTACTCCTTCTGCGTCCCCTCCAGAAGATTTTTCTTTCTCTGAGACTTTGCGTTCCATGAGGGAACATTTCAAATGGGAAGGCCAGGATTATTCTGATTCTCGTAAAAGGCTAAGAGAATTCTTGTTTTTGCCTCAGCATAGGCCCTTGGCTATTCCCCCTGTACTGGATGCTCAGGATGTATTTTCTGAGGCTGCCCTTAACCCAGATTCTCTGCCTCCTGCCCCGGTTAAACCGGATAGATACTACAGGGTTCCGGAAGCTCACAAGTACTTATGAGTCCTAGGGCTGATCCAGAAACTATTACTCAAGGCCCCAAAGGTGTTAGGGCTTCTGTGGTTAAGAATCCAGTTCCTCTGGACAAGGATGCTAGGGCCCTGGATAGGTGGGGTAAAACTGTATACCTCTTCTACTTTGGCTATGAGAGCTTTAAATTGTCAGTTTCATATGCTCGGGTATCAAAATTATTTGCTGGGCCAACTGAAATGTAAAGTAGATGCTTTAGCTGAAGGTATTGAATGTAAGGAGCTTCAGGATTTAGTGCATGCTTCAGACCAAGTTGGTAAGCATTCTTTGCAGTGTGGTTTTGATGCTTTACAGGCTTCCAGGGTGGCTGCTACTAGTTCAGTTGTTCGCAGGCATGCCTGGCTTAAAGATCAGACCTTGTCAGAGCATGTTAAGGCTCGAATTATGGATGCTCCTCTGCAATCTGATGTTCTTTTTGGCCCTCCAGTAGAATCAGTTTTGAAAAAAATGGAGGAAAAAGCTAAGTCTATGCAGACAGTTAAGGACTTTTTACAGGTTCAGCCCCCTAAGTTCAGTAGGAATTGGCCTGCTAAGGGATGGTCTTCCCCTCTTCGGATTATCAATCTAGGGGCAGGTCGAGGCGAGGTAGATGTAGGGCTTCCTCTCAGGGCCCTGTTACTTCTAGGACTTTTAGTTCTTCTACCCCTTCTGCTGGGGAGGGCAGGGGTCAGTCCTTTCGGAAACAGACCCAATGACCTGTGTCTTCAGCTGCCGGACTCTGCCTTGCTGGCAGCTCCTCTAGGAGGAAAACTGGGACTTTTCAAAAGGAATTGGCATTTGGTTACTCAAGACAAATGGGTATTGGACATAATAAATCGAGGCTACAAATTTTATTTTCACACATTCCCTCCTTTCAAAGGTATGCCGGATGTGCCTCATCAGCAAAGACTGGAAGCACAGGCACAAATTTCTTCTCTGCTTCAGTTGGGAGCAATACAGGAAGTACCTTCTGCAGAAAGAGGCGCAGGGTTTTATTCCCGTCTTTTCTTAGTGCCAAAGAAAGGAAATACTTGGAGACCAATTCTGGATTTGTCCATTCTAAACACCTTTCTGGAAATTCCAAAATTCAAGATGTTAACACTGCAACAGCTGTTACCTATGCTGGGCAAAGATCACTGGATGGTGACTCTGGATCTCAGAGGCCTATCTTCACATTCCTATCAGGCCCAGTTGCAGGAAATTCCTGAGATTTCGGAATGGGAATTTGCATTATCAGTTCTCTGCATTGCCCTTTGGCTTGTCTACTGCGCCCAGGGTATTCACAAAAGTCCTGGCTCCAGTAATAGCTTTTCTCAGACTAAAAGGAATTCAAATTTATCCTTATCTGGACGACTGTTTGATTCTGGCTCAAGGCAAGCACGAACTTCAACATCTGCAGTATGTAATGACAGTTTTAAGATGCCTAGGGTATTCTGTGAACGAAATAAAGTCCAGTCTAGTACCCTCACAAGAGATGTGTTTTCTGGGTGTAAGACTGAATACAGCTGCTCAGATGGCATTTCTTACCCCGGACAAACAAAGAAATCTTCACCTATACTTTCAACAGCTATCAGTAATGTCCAGGCTGACTGCAAGGACAGTCCTTCAAGCCTTGGGGTTCATGGCATCTTGCATTCTAGTACTTCCCAATGCCAAACTGCATATGAGGAAACTACAATGGTATCTCAAAAGCGTTTGGACTCAACACAGCCACGATTTGGACACTGTCATTCGGATTCTACCTTGCATTCAGAAAGAATTTGTGTGGTGGGCTCAGGAATGTCACCTAAACAAGGGACTCTCTGTGACCCAACCAGAGGCAAGTCAGATATTAACGACAGACGCCTCAGTCAGCCTGGGGAGCTCCATTCAAAGGAAAATGGATTCAAGACCTTTGGCCCCCAGAGCTACTTCACTTGCATATCAACATGAAAGAGATGCTGGCAGTTCAATTTGCTTTGGAAGCATTCAAGGGCCTACTTCAACCAGGACTGGTGTTGATTCAAACAGACAACACAACTGTCATGTGGTACATCAACAAGCAGGGGGGAACTCATTCTTACCCTCTTTGCAGACAAGCAATGCTGTTATGGGAAACTGCTTTAAATCTGCACATCACTCTTCGGGCACAGTTTCTGCCAGGAGCACAAAATTCTTTAGCAGATGTTCTGAGCAGACAGATTGTGGATCCTCACGAATGGAAGTTGGACCCTCAGGTATTTCTTCAGTTGACCATGGCTTGGGGAACTCCAGACATAGATCTGTTCGCTTCTCCTCTGAATTTCCAACTGCCACTGTTTTGCACAAGGCTGTTTCATCCAAAAGCCTGCAAAATAGATGCACTATCCTTCAGTTGGAGCAACCTTCACGTGTATGCTTTTCCTCCTTTGCCTCTTCTTCCAAAGGTACTGTTGAAAGTCAGGAGGGACAAACCTTGCATGATCCTTATAGCACCGGATTGGCCTAGTCAGCATTGGTACCCTCTGTTGAGGAGCTTAATTCATGGGACACCTTGGCCATTACCACAGATTCCTCACTTATTGTCTCAGGAAAACAATCATTTTCTCAATGTCAGGGTGCAATCCCTACACCTGACAGCCTGGCGCATTCTGTTTTAAAGGAGGGCCTTCAGCTCCCTCAACCAGTTTTGGATGTTATTTTGGAAGCCAGGCGACCTAGTACTCGAAAGGTTTATGCTGATAAATGGAAGAGATTTTTTCTTTGGAGTTCAGCTAAAGGCTTTGATGTCAAATTGCCTAATTTGAGTTGTACATTGCAATATTTGACTGTTTTATTGGACAAGGGTTTGTCCTTTTCTGTAAAAGTGCATGCTGCAGTTATTTCTGCTCACTATGATTGTGACCCTCCTTTGTTTTCACATCCATTGGTTAAACAGTTTTAGAGGGGCAAAGAATATAAGACCCCCACGAAGAGCTCCTACTCCTGCCTGGGATCTTAATTTTGTTTTGGAAAAGCTGACTCTGCCTCCTTTTGAACCTGCAGCTACAGCTGAATTGAAGTTGTTGTCTTGGAAGACTGCTTTTTTGTTGGCTGTTACTTCTGCTAGAAGGGTATCTGAATTACAGGCCCTCATGGCAGTGGAACCTTTTCTGATTTTTCACAAGGACAGAGTTTCCTTGCGTACTAATCCTACTTTTATGCCTAAAGTGATTTCTAATGTGGCATTGAACCAATCTATACATTTGCCTACTTTTTATGCTAACCCCCAAAATAAAGGGGAAAAAGTTTTGCATTCTTTGGATGTACATAGGCAGTTAAGGTATTATTTGAGCAGAACCAAAGAGTTCAGAAGATCTCAACAATTATTTGTTTCTTTTGCTTTGACTTCACAAGGGAAAGCTCTCGAAAAACTATTTCCAAGTGGATTGGCCATTGTATTGCTTTTTGTTACTCATGGAAAGGATGTTCCAGTTGGGATCAGGCCTCATTCTACTAGGGCTACGGCCACCTCTACTGTTTTTTGAGAGGGGTAGCTACTAAAGACATTCTAGAGGCAGCTACTTGGAGTTCTGTACATACCTTTACAAAGCATTACCATCTCCCTCTTTATTCTAGGGCTGGGTTTGCCACTGCAATCTTACAGGGCATGTTGGCAGCTCCTAATGCTATTTAGTTGGCCAGCCCCCCTTTTTCCATTGCTCTGGGATTCTACCTATATGTAAGGACTGCAGCAATGGGAGACGAAGAACATAGTACAGTTTTGTACCTACCATAAATGTAGATGTTCGAGGATCTCCATTGCTGCAGTCCAATTTTCCCTCCCTCCTTCCCCCTGTTTTTAGGTTGGGTTTTGGGTGGTGTTTTTTGCATTCTGACGTCTGAGGCAAGAAAGACTGAGGATATGGCGTCGGTCATGCGCATTTGTACTGGCACGTACTGACGTCAGTCTCGGGCGCCGATGACCGACGCCGGTTCTAGCCCTTTGGTATTCGGGCCAATTGTGGACAGCGGACTTACCCATATGTAAGGACTGCAGCAATGGGAGACTAAGAACATCTACATTTATGGTAGGTACAAAACTGTACTTTTTGTACACTTACCATAAATGTAGATGTTCGAGAGGTTATATTGCTGCAGTCCAGGTTACCCTCCCTCCTTCCCCTCTTCCTTGATGGTACTTACCTAGGCCTTCTACCCTTTGCTACCTATGGGGAGTATTTGCTGGTAACAAAGTTTTTGATTGCTTTTCTTATGTATGTTTTATTAGCAATTTACATTGCCTACCTTTTTGGGAGCACCTGACATCTGGGGCAAGAAAAACTGAAGAAAATGGCGTCTACTGCATCTTGTATACTCCTGGCGCACTGACTGGGAAGAAGCGACAGCAACAGATGCCGGATCAAGAATTTGTCTGGCCAACTGAGGGACTGCCTGACTGCAGGATAACCCAAGTGTAATGACTGCTGCAGTGTGTACACTAACATCTACATTTATGGTAGGTACAAAACTGTACTTTCTCTGCACTGCCCTTTGGCTTTTCTACTGCACCCAGGGTCAAAGTGTGTGGCACCAGTAATTGCATTTTGCAGACACACATTCAAATTTATCCTTATCTGGACGATTGCCTAATTCAGACAGAAAACGAGGACACTTCTACAGCATCTGGTCTTTGTAAAAAGACTTGACTTGCCTAGGGTACACCATAAACAAAAAAATCACAACTGGTACCCACTCAAATTACATTCCTGGGTGCAAGCTTGAATACAACTGCCCAGATGACAACTCATGCCAGAAAAACATATCCAATTGACTGACTTCAAACAAGTGGCCACAAAAACCCAGTTACCTGCAAGACAAATTTTACAGGCCTTGGGGTTTCAAGGCTTCCTGCATTCTAATTCCATATGCAAGACTGCATATGAGGAAACTTCAATGGTACCTAAAAAGCTTATGGAGTCAAAATTGTCACAACCTGGAACAATGATTCCGATCATTCCTTGCCTGCAGCAAGAGTTCCTATGGTGGGCAGAGGCCTGTCACCAAAACAAGGGACTGGCCTTCTTTCCACCCCCTGCCAACCAAACCCTGACTACAAACCCATCAAACTATGCTTGGGGGGGCACATCTGGCAGATGCATTCAGGGCAAATGGAGCCCAAATCAAATGCACCTGCATATCAACCAGGAGATGCTAGCTGTACAGAATGCTCTGACAGCCTTCAAGGACTTTCTTCATCCAGGACAACTACTGATAGATGGACAACACCGCAGTCATGTGGTATATAAACAAGTGGTGGGGTACACATTCCTACCTGCTTTGCAGACTAGCCATGGCCTTGTGGAACACAGCCTTGACTTAATCTCCAAGCTCAATTCCTGCCAGGAAAGCAAAATACTCTGGCAGATGAACTAAGCAGAAATCTTATGGACCCACACGAATGGAAACTGGATCCACAAATCTTCAGCATGTTGACATGCCAATGGGGGAGCCCATACCTAAATCTTTTTGCCTCACCCCCAAAACTATCAGCTGGACAAATTCTACACTAGAAGCAATCACAAAAAAAGCTTGGAAAGTGAATGCCCTGTCCTTCAGCTGGAAAAAAACAATCAGTCTATGCCTTTCCCCCTCTGCCTCTGCTCTCCTGGGTATTACTAAGTCAGACAAGAAAAAACAAATGATTCTGATTGCTCCAGACTGGCCTCGCCAACACTGGTACCTGCTTCTACACAAATAAGACACACCTTCCTCCATGGTACCTGCCTCAGACACCTTGTCTACTGTCTCAGCAGAACTTACAAATTCTGCACACTCTGCTCCAAACTCTGAATCTTGCAGCATGGCTAAACTAATTTCACTCGCATCTCTCAGCAAACCTGTGATGGGTGTCATCTTTGAGGCTAGAAGGCCTAGTATTAGAAAATTGTATGCTGATAAATGGAAAAGATTCTATACCTGGAACCAGGCACAAGGAATAAGCACAATATTCCTCATTCTGCAATGTTTAAGATGCATCACAAGGGGGCTTATCTTTCTCTCCATAAAAATCCATGCCTCTGCCGTTTTAGTTCATTACAACAGAGCCTTCCCTCTTTTCTTACCCCCTGCTAAAGCAATATCTGAGGGGCCAAAATTGTAAGACCTCCCAGGAGAGCACCAACTCCGGCTTGGGACCTCAACTTTGTTGGAAAAGCTCACTCTAGCTCCTTTTGAGCCAGCTGCTACTGCAGACATAAAATTTCTCTCTTGGAAGACTGCTTTTCTTCTAGCAGTCACTTCAGCTAGAAGGATTTCAGAACTACAGGCGCTCATGGCAATGGAGCATTTTTATTTTTTTACTGGTGACAGGGTGTCACTCAGGACCAATCCATCCTTTATGCCTAAAGTGGTATCTAGTGTGGCTCGTAATCAGACCATTCATCTGCCAACTTTTTTCCCAAATCCACAGAACAAGGGAGAGTGGATTCTGCATTCATTGGCTGTACACAGACCACTAAGATTCTACTTAAATAGGACCAAATCTCTAAATCTGAGCAACTACTGGTGGCATTTGCTGCAGGGGCAGAGGGAAAGGCTACTTCAAAGCAGACCATTTCAAAATGGATAAGCCATTGTATTCGTTTCTGCTACATGCACCATGGTAAACCTGTTCCCAAGGAGATCATATCTCATTCCACCAGGGCTGCAGCTACTTCTGCAGCCTTTCTCAGAGGGGTTCCACCAGAGACATTCTAGAAACTGCTACCTAGAGCTCGGTTCATACGGTCACCAAACATTACATTTACCTCTAAATCCAGAGCAGGCTTTGCCACTGCTGTCCTGCAGGGCCTTGTAGCTGCTCCTAATGCTCTAATTCTATCCTCCCAACCATAGCTTTGGGATTCTACCCAAATGTAGTGACCAACAGTGAAACACTAAGAACATAGTACAGTTTTGTACACTTAACGTAAATGCTCATGTTAGTGTATTCACTGTTGCAGTCCTGGTTACCCACCTGTCGGACCCCTGCTTCTCTTTTTATACTTCCTCCTTTGACTATACTCAAAAGCCTTTTTGTTATATTTGCTTTTATTTGGAGATGTATTTTTTGTTCCAAATTACATGCATATATAGATATATTTTGCTCCCATTTGGAGGGCACTTGACATCTGGAGCAAGAAACTGAAATGGCATCGGCTGCATGTTTATACCCCTGATGACCTGACATGGAAGGGACAGCGACCGATGTAGGACTCAAGACTTTAATCAGGCTGACTGAGGGCAACCTGCCAGCAGATTACCCAAATGTAATGACTGCAACAGTGAATACACTCAACATCTACATTTATGGTAAGTGTACACAACTGTACTTTCTCATCAAAACAGACATCACCACAGTAATGTGGTACATCGACAAACTGGGAGGGACCCAGTCTTGCCCTCTGTGCAGGCTAGCCATGAACCTCTGGCTGACTGCCTCTTCCATGGGCTACACCTGATAGCCCAATACCTACAAGGGGTTAACACCCTGGCAGACCACTTAAGCAGAAACTTACTGGACCCCCACAAATGGCAGCTCCACAGAAATCTTTTTGCAAATCATTCAGCCATGGGGGACTCTGGAGGTGGATCTCTTTGGTTAGCACCTCAACCATCAGCTAAAAAAATTTCTGTACCAGGGAGTATCACCACCTAGCATGGAAGGTGGATGCCTTTACCTTCCCCTGGAACACCGTTTGTGTATGCATTCTCTCCTCTGCCTCTCCTTCCCAAGGTACTGGTCAAAATGAGACCAAAGGCCATCCTAATTGCTCCAGACTGGCCCAGACAACATTGGTACCCTTTACTGTGCAGCCTGACCTTACAGCCTCCCCTGATCTGACCAACTTTGGGGGGGATGCTGCACCCAGACTTACAGACTCTCAAAATTGTCAGCATGGCAAATGCTCTAAAGGCAAACAAGGGGCCCCTGTTAAGCAAATGGGTTCTTGACATCTTTGCAGAGGCCAGAAGGCCCAGCACCTGAAAATCCTATGCAGGAAAATGAAAAATTCTGCTCCTGGAGCCCGTTCAGAGGGGGCAATACTTCACAACCTTCCATCCCTCATCCTGGACTACCTAAAGGAGCTACTTAATAGTGGCCTCTCCTTGTCTAAAAGTCCCACCTCAGCCATTTTAGCTCATTTTGATACAGAACTCCCATTCTCCCATCCTTTAAACAATTCCTCAGAGGAGCTTCTAATATCAGACCTCCCAGGCCACCCACTGCAGCCTGGGACCTGAATTATGTTTTGGAAAAATTAACTTTACCCCATCCGAACCTGCTTCAGCAGAACTAATACCTCACCTGGAAGACAATTATTTTTTCTCCTAGCTATCACCTCAGCCAGAAGGGTTTCAGAACTTCAGGCATCGATGGCCATTGAGCCCTGGGTCTCCCTGAGGACTAACTGCTTTATGCCCAAGGTAGTATCTAATGCGACTCTCAGCCAGGCTATACATATACCCACCTTTTCCTAACCCTCAAAACCAGGGAGAGAAAATTCTGCACACTAGTCAGCTCAGTGTTTCCCCTATAGATTGCATGGAGAACCCCCCAAGTCTATGAACCCATTCAACTAGGGCAGCCTTCACTTGCACAACGTTTCTCAGGGACTGCCTGGAAGCTGCCACCTGAACTTCTGTCTGTACCTTTACCAAGCATTACCACCTACCTCTATTTTTGAAGGCTAGTGCAGGGTTTGCCTCTGCAGTTCTGCAGGGCATGCTGACCCATTCCTAGGCCTTACTAATTCTACAACCCTTCTCAGCTTTGGGAATCCTCCCACAGGTGACTGCAGCAGTGAAACACGAACATAGTACATTTGTGCACACTTACCATAAATGCATATGTTAGTGATATTCACTGTGGCAGTCCTGGTATCCCATCCTCCTCCCCCTTCATTCTTTAGGGAGACAAGTTTCTAGGGCCCCCTTTAACATTTAATTGAGCCTCTGACTGGTTAGGGCAAGAAACTGATGTAATGGTGTCTGCTGCCTTTTTTTATAGCACTGATTGCCTGACATCAGGCAGCAAGTGACAGCAGCTGACACAGAAAAACATTGATTTTGGTATTTGGGCTGGTGGCTGAGGGCTACCACAGCAGGGATAACTCCCATGTGTGATGACTGAAACAGTGAATACACTCAACATCTACATTTATGGTAAGTGTACACAACTACTTTTTTGGGGCATTCTAAAATGGCTGGCCATCCAGACCCAGGAGTAAGCAAAATCAAACCTTCCACGATCAGTGACACTGCAGCCATAGGACACCTGGAGACTTTCCCACCTGCCATGCTGTGTTGACAGACAAGTATCTCACTGTCTTCCCATGATGTCCTTCAAGGATGCATCTGCAGTCCTAACATATGGGTTGTCCTGCCTCAGACAGCCCTTCGGTCGGCCGGATTCCAAAGTCTGGGTCTGGCCTCGGCTGATGTCGCACTTCACCCGACGTCATAGCTGCTGTTTATTGGGTATAAAGGCATCAGCTAACGCCATTTTCCTCAGTCTTTCTTGCTGTGCGGTGCCCGAAGCAGAAGCTGTTCGCAAGTGCCGGTCGGTCAGATCCAGAGATTTCTACTACCGAAGACTTCTAAAAAGCTAAGTACCCCATTGGGGACTCTTTCTTGCCTCAGCCGAGGTCAGAAAAAGTAAATGTTTAGTGGGAAACAAATACCTCATAAGGATTTCCACTCTTACTGCCCTCCTTGCTTAGGCCCAGACCACGATGTTTCAGCTTGTCTAGCCTGTGCTTCCTTCAACCGATGGACACTTAGACGTCGGTCGGAGTTTGCAGAGGAGTTTTTTGTCCCGCTTTTGCTTACAAAATGGCGTCTGAGACTCCGACTTCACAATTAGCTAAAAAGCGTAAGGAAAAGGACCGACACTCGCGGTCCGCGGTTTTGGCCGAAACCACGGTTAAGCCAACAGCGAGCGTCTCTGTTTCGGCCAAAACAGAGTCCTCGGTTCTTCCTTCAGCCGAAAGCTTGCCTCCGATAGCAGAGGCCTCACACAGCATGGCTGAATCCACTACTGAACTTACCCCTGCTGTAGCAGGCTCCCAGGATTTATCAGATACTATTCCTTTAGACAGATCTACTCCTGCACGTGGAGCTGCTAGGCCCCCTGCATCTATGTCTATCAAGGCTTTTTCTAGGGCTAAAGTAGCTAAATCTTCTAAGGCCTTGCCTGCTAAAACCCCCTCACACAGGCCTACCTCCAGTTCCCAAATGCTCAGCTTGGCTGAGGATCTCATTTCTTTGATCAGGGGATCCCAACCTCACCCAGACAGGGCCTGTCAACCCCCTCCAGAGAAGAGGCCTAGAGCAGAGCCCCCGGATCCTGTTTCTACAGACTATTCCTCGGATGATTCAGAAAACTCAGGTCCTCCAGAAGGCCCATATTCTCCTTATGAGGATTCTAATGCAGAAGACTCAATTCCTTCTGCCTCTCCTCCAGAGGAATTTTCTTTTGGGGAAACCTTACATGCTATGAGAGCATTTTCAATGGCAGGGCCAGGATTTTTCAGATTCAAGGAAAAGGCTAAGGACCTTTTTACATTTACAACAGCATAGGCCTTTAGCCATTCCTCCAGTACTCGCAGTTGTTGATGCTTATAATGATGCCTGTACTGCCCCTGACTCTCTTCCCCCGGCCCCTGCCAAGCCCGACCGATATTACAGGGTCCCGGACACACACTTTCACTTGTATAAGGCTCCTATTGCAGATCCTGAAACCATTTCACAGGGCCCCAAAGCTGTAGCAGCTGCCTCTGCCAAAAAAACCCTCCCCTCTGAAAGAGAATCTAGAGCATTAGAGAGATGGGGTAAAAAAGTTTATACTTCTGCTACTCTTTCGGCTAGGGCCTTAAACTGTCAATTCCACATGATTCAGTATCAGGAATTTTTGTTAGACCAGCTAAATAAAAAACTGTCCTCTCCTGAACCTATAGACCGTAAGTCCCTTCAGGATTTGATACATAACACAGCAGGTCAGTAATCATTCCTTAAAATGCGGCTATGATGCACTGGAGGCTTCCTTTAGATCAGCTATGACTGGAACAGTGATTAGAAGGCATGCCTGGTTAAAAGAGCAATCCTTACCAGACCATGTAAAGTCAAAGCTTCTAGATGCTCCCATGGAGAAACAGTTTGTTTGGTTCCCCTGCACAGCAAGTGCTAAAGAAGGTGGAAGAAAAAGCAAAATCTGTCCAAACAGTCAAGGATTTCTTACAGGTCCAGCCTCCGAGGTTTAGTAGAAATTGGCCTTCGAAGGATTGGTCCTTTCCAGTCCCCTCCAGAGCACAGAGAGGCAGAAATAGGCGCCCAAGAGGCAGAGGTCAATCCAGAGGTGCCTACAGGGGACGTCAGTGGCAGCCTAACAACCAGAGAAGTACTGCCACAGATCCAGCTACGACCACTCCCACAGGACAGACACAAGGACTTGACACTGATACCGCCTACCAGGGAACAACTGCAAGCACCCTTAGGCGGAAAGCTTGCCTTATTTTCCGTAAACTGGCATTACATTACAGGAGACAAATGGATTTTACAGACAATAGACAAAGGCTACAGGTTTCACTTCCACACACTACCAAAAAAGAGAGGAATGCCAAACCTACCACCAAATCAAGACAAACGCTCTAGCACAAATCAACCACCTACTAAGGATGAGAGCTATAGAAAAGGTACCAACTATGGAACAAGGGCAAGGATTTTACTCCAGACTTTTCCTGGTTCCAAGAAAAGAAAACCAATGGAGACCTATTCTCGACCTGTCCGCTCTGAACACATCTCATTGTTCCAAAATTCAAAATGCTGACCCTACAGCAACTTCTTCCCATGCTGGGCAAGGAGTCTTGGCTGGTGACTCTAGATCTCAAGGAGGCATACCTGCACGTCCCTATACGACCAGATTGCAGAAGATACCTCAGATTTATTGCAGGATCAGAGCATTATCAATTCTCAGCATTGCCCTTTGGCTTATCTACTGCGCCCAGAGTATTCACGAAATGCCTGGCATCAGTAATTGCTCATTGCAGGCTTCAGGGAATTCAAATTTATCCATACTTGGACGACTGCCTGATACAAGCGGACAACAAGACCAAATTGACAAAAGATTTGGAAAAGGTTATACAACTACTGCAAGCCCTGGGATACACAGTCAACATGAAAAAGTCAAGGCTGGTACCATCCCAAAGGATAACATTCTTGGGTGCAGAACTGGACACATCAAATCAAATGGCATTTCTCACATCAGAAAAGCAAAAGCAACTACCACTCTATTTCATGGCATTAACGCAGAACCAGCTTACAGCAAGGAAAGTCCTGCAAGCCCTCTGATACATGGCATCCTGCATAATATTGATTCCACATGCCAGGCTACATATGAGGAAGTCGCAATGGTACCTAAGGAATTTATGGTCTCAACACAAGCAGTTGAAGCCCAAATTCCAATAATTCCATGCCTGAAACAAGAATTCCGGTGGTGGGCTCAGGCCTGTCAGCTGAACAGAGGTCTGCCCTTCCACAAACCTCACCCAAGCCAGACTATCACCACGGACGCCTCAGACCTAGGCTGGGGGGCACACACGGTGGACAAGTGTATACAAGGCCTATGGACACGACCAGCTGAACCTACATATAAATCAGATGCTGGCAGTGAAACAGGCACTTCAGACATTCAGACCTTTTCTTCAACAAGGTCATTTGCTGATAAGGACGGACAACACCACAGTCATATGGTATATCAACAAACAGGGAGGGGCACACTCATATCCTGTATGCCGGATGGCAATGGACCTGTGGAATGTGGCCCTGAACCACAACATTCAACTCCAGGCCAAATTTGTGCCAGGAAAAGAAAATGCACTAGCAGACACCTTAAGCAGAACTACCACGGATGCCCACGAATGGATGCTGCATCCAGACATCTTCAAAACCATTACAAAGAAATGGGGACTACCAGAAATAGACCTGTTCGCATCCCCACACAACCACCAACTGAGGAAATTCTGCACAAGGACATACCACCCACTTGCTTGGAAGGTGGACTCCCTATCCTTCAGTTGGGAAAACCTGACAGCATATGCATTCCCACCTCTTCCTTTGATGCACAAAGTGCTTCTGAAGATCAAAGATCACCCAAGGATCATCCTGATAGCTCCAGACTGGCCGAGGCAGCATTGGTACCCACTACTGAGGAGTATGTCTCGGACACACGCATGGCCTCTACCTCTGGTTCCTTTACTGCTAACACAGAACTACAAGATCCTACATCCAAACTTGAAAACACTGCAGCTAGCTGCTTGGAATATTACATAAAGCAAAATAACCCAGACTTATCTCAGAGGGTTAAAGACATTATCCTGGAGGCTTGCAGACCCTCCACAAGGAAGACTTATTCAGCCAAATGGAAAAGATACCCCATTTGGAGTGCAGCAAAAGGAGAAAATGTATCATTGGCAAACATAGCTAACATCCTGGAATACTTAGCAGAACTTTTCCACAATGGCCTGTCTTACTCCTCCATTAAGATTCATGCATCAGCAATTTCAGCAGAATACAACATGGATCCTCCAGTCTTCTCTCATCCTCTACTCAGGCAGTTTCTGAGAGGAATTAAAAATGTAAAGCCTCCAAGGAAGCCACCTTTGCCTACATTGGACCTTAACTTTGTGCTGGAAAAGTTAACACTCCCGCCTTTCGAACCAGCAGCAACAGCAGAATTAGTTATCTTGGAAAACTGCTTTCCTGCTTGCAATCACTTCAGCAAGAAGGGTTTCTGAATTACAGGCATTAATGGCAGTACAGCCCTTCCTTAACTTCAATCAGGATACAGTGTCCTTGAGAACTAATCCTACTTTTATGCCAAAAGTGGTTTCCAGGGTATCATTGAACCAAGCAATCCACCTGCCAACATTCTTCCCCAACCCACAGAACAGGGGGGAAAGACTACTACATACATTGGATGTGCACAGGCAATTGTGCTATTATCTGGACAGAACCAAGACCAACAGAAAGACTGACCAGCTTCTGGTAGCGTATGCAACAGGAATGGAAGGAAAAGCAATATCAAAACAGACAATCTCAAAATGGATAGGAAATTGCATTAGATTTTGTTACTCATTTCATGGAAAGACAACTCCAGAAAACATCAGACCTCACTCCACAAGGGCTACAGCCACTACTACAGCTTTCCTACAAGGAGTGGCTACCAAAGACATTTTAGAAGCTGCTACTTGGAGCTCCGTGCATACATTTGCCAAGCATTATAATCTACCTTTATACTCCAGATCCCGAGCAGGTTTTGCAACTGCTGTTTTGCAAGGGATCTTAACTACACCATAATCATCTTAGTGCCTCCACCCCCAGTTTGGCTATGGTATTCTACCCATATGTTAGGACTGCAGATGCATCCTTGAAAGGACATAGTACAGTTTTGTACCTACCATAAATGTAGATGTCCGAGAGGTATGCATCTTCAGTCAGGATTACCCACCCTCCTTCCCCTCTGTGGTACTCCTAGGGTATTTGCCCATCTTGTAGCTAGCTGGGGGAATCTATTATGTTGTATTTGTTTGTATATATGTATATACATGCTTATATTGTTTGCTCTCTACTGTTTGGAACCATTTGTATTTATCCAAATTTAGCCTTCCTAGAGGGCACCTGGCATCTGGGGCAAGAAAGAGGAAAATGGCGTCGGCTGATGCCTTTATACCCAATAAACAGCAGCTATGACGTCGGGTGAAGTGCGACATCAGCCGAGGCCAGACCCAGACTTTGGAATCCGGCCGACCGAAGGGCTGCCTGAGGCAGGACAACCCATATGTTAGGACTGCAGATGCATACCTCTCGGACATCTACATTTATGGTAGGTACAAAACTGTACTTTTTGCTGTCACATGAAATAGATAAATACAAAGCTTATCCAAAGGCTACATAACTCCTTTTGACACCCCTCCTGCCTCCCTCCCTTCCATTGATGGACTTTCTGCCATGACACAGTTGTGTGGGAAGAGGTTCAGCCTTATCCAAACAAAAAGGGACATTGAAGAGGTCCCACCAGGTCTGGAGTGGTCCCGATATTGTATGTTTAATGCTAGTTTGCTCCCAAATAAATTCTGGATGGGCTGTACACAGTTCATTGCTTATTGAAGATTGGATTAGTTCAGACAGAATAGTACTCCATAAGGGATTTCTTTCCTTTGTCCAGTGTTAACTTTCACTTGACTCTGAATTTACGTAAGCTTTCAGCTAAGAATTGTGTAATCTGTACCAGACAGCTGCCACATTATTACTACAGTGTGTATTTTGCCTGTGACTAGAGCATGTGGACTTTAGGAGTTTCCTGCCAAAAGGGGGCCCAAAGTGTGTTCCAGTCTGCTGTTCTCCAAGGCCTCTTGGAGCTTTCCTCCTAAACACTTTGGAAAGGGAGAAGTGCAAGGAAACTAAGGACATGACTGACTTGGGGGGGGCTGTGTTCCAGTAATTCTGAGGAGATTCGTCTGCAGTGCTTCCCTGGCTGAGATGTGGTGACTGCTATACTTACACCTCTTGTTTCTGGCATGTCCTCTATCAACATTTCCAAGGCACGTTGAATAACAATGTTTTAGCAGCAGGGTTCCACTTTCTGATTTTTTGTTAGTGGAAGGCAGGATTTCCAAAATATTTGTAGGATGCCAAAGCATCCAAGGTTCTAATTTTCAAACATGGCACAAGGATGTTGAAGGCTAAGCAGATGCAGCCCATCTTGCCTCAACCCAACCTTCCACCTTAGCTTGGTCTTTATTTTAGTTTAGTTGGCTGAAACTTAAACTTGTGCCTTACCTGAAGTCTGAGACAGACTTGTCAGCAGTGTCAAAAGCCCCGTCAAAGAAAAGGGTGGCTCCCCTAGGGTAGTTGAGCCTGATGGTGCTGATGTAGATTATGTAGGCGCAGGTTCCCAGCAGCTGAAATCACTGACCCTGAGGGCACTGTCTTCTGCTCAGTCTTAGGACTTTTCCTTTGGAGATGCTATCTGAAGAATTTCCTTTTTGATTGGGTTTTGAAAGAATGCTGTCTCAAGCAGGGGACCTTCATAAGTGCTCTTCTGCCTTCATGGTTGGGGTCCTGGCGACATTGTTGTAGAATGCCTCTTTGGAGCTGGACTGCCTCAGTTCTCCTCCCAGGAAACCTGATTTCATTATGTATGGTTAAGGCCTCCCACAGGTGCCTGTATAGAAATGTTTTGCTAATCTGTGTAACAAGATCCTACCAAAGGACAGATGGTCTTCATGTTTCGCTGTTGCAGTCATTTAGGTTATCTGCTTGCAGTAGCCCTCAGTTGGCCTGATTATCAAGGTCTTGGGTCCTGCTTCTGTTTTCCATGACGTCAGGTAGGGGGTATAAAGCATGCAGCTGATGCCATTACATCAGTCTTTCTTGCCGTATGGTGTCCAAAGCAGAAGCAGTTCATAAGTGCCAGTCGACAGACTCCTGAAAGTTTTGATCATCATGTCTCACTGTTGCAGTCATTACAGTTGGTTTATCTGGCTGGCAGGCTACCCGCAGTTGGCCTGAGTTCCAAAGTCTAGGTCCAGCATTGGTTGCTGTCACCTCTTCCCTGACGTCAGTGTGCCAGGGATATAAAAGATGCAGCAGACTCCATTTTCTTCAGTCTTTCTTGCTGTGCGGTGCCCGAAGCAAAAGCAGTTTGCAAGTGCCGGTCGGCCGACTCCAGAAGTTTTTCAGATTCGAATTTCAGATCCGAAATCTTCATTACAGCTAAGTACCTCATTGGGGAAACTTTTTTTTCTTGCTCCAGACCGATGTCAGACAAAGTTAATAACTGTATTTGTGGGAAGCAAATACCTAAAGAATTTTCACTCACTGTGTTCCTTGCCTAGGCCCTGACCATAACATTGCCAGTTGTCTGTGCTAGATTTAACCAACTCGCTAAGCGTCGGTACAAATTTGCATTACATTACTTTGGCAGAGGATTTAATTATATAATGCAGTCAGATCAGCTGACTACTGGAGTTTACAAAAAAACGAAAAGAAAAGGACAGGCATCAGAGATCCAAAACAGACTAGGCTTCTAGGCCTGTCACCATTTCTGTGAAGTGTTTTCGCAGCCCCTGATGCCCGCTACCTCAGAGCCACAGGCTGCTTCTGACTCCCACATGGAGTCGACGGCCTCTGGAAACTCAAGGTATTGGACACTCTAGCTATTCCCTCAGATGGGTCCAGAGCCGGCATCTGCGTCTGAGGGTGTTTTCAGGCCTACAGTTATATGTGGAACCTACTTCAGCTACAAAGGTAAAGACTAAAGCAGCTCTAAAGACAAACAAGTACAGCATTCACCTGGACAGGCCTCCATGCCTAAAAAACAGATGCTTAAAATGGCCGCAGACTTTATTACTTTGATCAGGGGTTCCCATCCCCGTCCTGAAAAGAGGCCTAGGCAAGAGTTAGAATGGATATTCAGACCAGGTTTCAATTTCCTCGTATTCATCCTCTGAACAGGATTACTCTATTCCTCCCTATGAGGATTCAGATGCTGAAGAATTTATCCCTTCAGCCTCTCCTCCTGTGGATTATTCTTTTGGAGGAAACTCTTACTATGAGGGAGCATTTCCACTGGGAGAGCCAAGACTACTCAGAATCCAAGAAAAGGCTCAGACTTCCTTTTATTGCCCCAGCACAGGCCCCTTGCTATCTCGCCTGTTTTAGACATTGTAGATGTTTGGAGTCCAGTCTTTCTCCAGACTCTACCACCAGCCCCTTTTAAGCCAGACATACTATAGGGTTCCTGATTCACATAAATTTCTGTAAGAACCCTGCAGCTGACCCAGAAACCATCTCTCTGGGTCCCAAAGGGGTCAAGGCTTATACTGCAAAAAAACCCTGTCCCCTCTGATAGGGATTCTAGGGCCCTAGACAGATGGGGAAAAAATTTATACCTCTGCTACCTTGGCTGCAAGAGCTTTAAATTCCAATTTCATATGCTTTATTATCGGTAATATCTTGTGTCTTTGCGTAAGCAGAAAATGTCAGCAAATACAGAATGTGCAGACAATAAGGAAATGCAGGATTTATTGCATGCAGCTGAACAAGTTGGAAAGCATACTTTGCGATGTGGTTTTGATTCTCTTGAGGCCTCCTGCAAGGCCGCTGTTGCAGGTTCTGTCATTAGGAAGCATGCTTGGTTAAAAACAAAATCTGCCTGATCATGTTAAAGCAAAACTATTGGATGCACTTTTACAGCATGATACTTTGGTGCTAAATCAGAAGAGGTGTTGAAGAAAATGGAGGATAAAGCTAAATCTATGCAAACAGTAAAGGATTTCTTACAGGTACAGCCTCCCAGATTTAGCAGCAACTGGCCTACAAAAAATTGGTCCTTTCCAGTGTCAGACCACAAAGGGGCAGATACAGATGCCCCAGAGGCAGATCACAGCCCCAAGGCTCATACAGGCCTAAACAATGGGGTGCTTCTACCTCCAAAAGTGGAGAAGAAAAATCATAGCCATACAGGAAACAGTCTCAATGACTTCCCACTTCCAGCACCAAGCACTTAACTTTTAGCAGCCCCTTTGGGGGGGGAAATTAGCACTTTTTTTTACAAAATTGACACCTGATCACCCAGGACAAATGGGTTCTAAATATAGTTACACAAAGCTACAGGATGTCCTTCAAGAATGCAACTGCAGTCCTGACATATGGGTTGTCCTGCCTCAGGCAGCCCTTCGGTCAGCCAGATTCCAAAGTCTGGGTCTGGCGTCGGCCGATGTCGCATCCCCGACGTCAGAGCGGCTGGGGTATAAAGGCATCAGCCGACGCCATCTTCAGTCTCTCTTGCCATGTGGTGCCCGAAGCAGAAGCAGTTTGCAAGTGCTGGTCGGTCACCTCCTGTGTTTTCAGTTACCGAAGTCATCTAAAAGCTAAGTACCCCATTGGGGAACATTTTTTCTTGCCTCAGCCGATGTCAGAACAAATTGAAAAAGTTAATTGTTTGTCTTGTGGTAAACAAATACCTCATAAGGACTTCCATTCTTACTGCCTCCCTTGCCTGGGCCCAGACCACGACGTCTCGGCCTGTGCTTGCTTTAATAAGCGCACTCTCAGGCGCCAGGCAGAATTTGCCGAAGACTTTTTTGGCGAATCCTACGGTTACATCATGCCGTCGGAACAACCGACAGCACAAACTACCAAAAAACGAAAGGACCGGGACCGTCGTCCTCGGACCGCGTCTTCCACTGATATAACGCCTAAGCCCTCCGAGTGCTTTGGTCCCTTTGGAAGCGGTAATTCAACTGCTCCAGGCCGACACCACGTTAACATGTTCGGTCTCTGAGACTACACCGGTGCCGGTTGTTGATTTTCCTCCAGAAACCGAAGCTCTGGATCTACCTGACACCATTCCTGTGGACAAGGTTACCCCTGCACGTGGGGCAGCTAGGCCTCCTGTACCCATGTCCATCAAGGCCTTTGCACGTGCTAAGGCCTCCAGCCAAGCCAAGGCCCATCCTAAACCAACTTCTTGGGCCCCTTCTGATGGGACAGATCATGTCTCTTGCTGCAGGTTTAATCTCTCATCAGGGGGTCTCAGCCTCACCCAGACAGAGGTTCTTGGCCGCCTGCAGAAAAAAGGCCTAGAACTGAGCAGGCAGACAACCTCTCTTCAGATGAAGCCTCTGGGGATTCAGAGCATTCATATACCCAAGAAGAATCCTTCCAGGCCGATGAGGACTCTGATGCTGAGGAATCAATTCCCTCTGCCTCTCCTCCAGAGGATTTTTCTTTCGGTGAAGTCCTCCACTCCATGAGGGAACATTTTAAGTGGCAGGGTCAGGAATTTTCTGATTCTAGGAAAAGGCTACGTACCTTCCTTAAGTTACCCCAGCACAGGCCTTTAGCTATCCCTCCAGTGTTGGATGTCTTGGATGATGTTTTCTCAGACTCCAGTGCTTCCCCTGATTCTCTCCCTCCTGCTCCTGTCAAGCCAGACAGATATTACAGGGTCCCTGAAACTCACAAGCATCTCCAAGGCCCACTCTGTGGATCTAGAAACCATTTCTCAGGGGCCCAAAGGAGTGGCTACTTCCTCGGCCAAAAACCCTTTGCCCGCAGACAGGGAATCAAGGTCCCTGGAGAGATGGGGCAAAAAAGTTTATACATCATCCACCCTTGCCATGAGGTCACTTAACTGCCTTTTTCATATGTTTCAGTACCAGGATTACTTAATGGATGATTTGCAGAAAAAGCTAGCCTCTCCTGAGCCTATAGATAGAAAGGCATTGCAGGATTTGGTTCATAATACTCAGCAGGTTAGCAATCATTTTCTTCAGTGTGGTTATGATGCATTGGAGGCTTCATGTAGGGCAGCTATGACAGGGGCTGTTATCCGTAGACATGCTTGGTTGAAAGAACAGCCACTGCCGGATCATGTTAAAGTAAAGCTCCTGGATGCACCTCTGGATAAACAGAAGCTTTTTGGTGCTAATGCTCAGGATGTTTTGAAGTCTATTGAGGAGAAGGCAAAATCAGTACAGACAGTAAAGGATTTCCTCCAGGTTCAGCCACCAAGATTCAGCAGGAATTGGCCTTCAAAGAATTGGTCCTTTCCAGACTCAGACAAGTTTCAAAAAGGAAAGAACAGGCGTGCATGAGGTAGAGGGAAATACAGAGGCTCCTACAGGGGCCGCCAATGGCAACCACCAAATCAGGGAAGTGGCACAGGTAGTTCACCTGCACCACAGGGACAATCACAATGACTTACCTTTCACTCCGCCTACCAAGGCTCAGAGAAGCACCTCTAGGCGGGAAATTATCTCTATTCTCAAAAAACTGGCACATTATAACAAAGGACAAATGGATTCTGGACATAATAGACAGAGGTTACAGGTTCCACTTCCATACCTTACCAACAGGACAAGGCATGCCAAACCTGCCACAAAATCAAAGGGCAGAGGCACTCGGAAGTCTCAAAGCTGTTACACATAAAAGCAATAGAGAAGGTTCCTCCTCAGGAACAAGGCCAGGGATTTTATTAAAGACTGTTCCTTGTTCCAAGAAAAGAAAAACAATGGAGGCCTATATTGGACTTGTCCATTCTAAATACTTTTCTCATGGTGCCAAAATTCAATATGCTGACGTTAGAGCAACTTCTTCCCATGCTGGGCAAGGGGTCTTGGCTGGTTACTCTGGACCTCAAGGAGGCATACCTGCATGTCCCTATCGGACACAGTTGTAGAAGATACCTCAGATTTCTTGCAGGAACAGAGCACTATCAATTCTTAGCATTGCAGTTTGGCTAATCTACTGCGCCCAGAGCATTCATGAAATGCCTGGCATCAGTAGTGGCACATTGCAGACTCCAGGGGATTCAAATATACCCTTACTGGACGACTGCCTCATACAAGCAGACAACAAACAAACCTTGATAAAACACTTGGATTGTGTCATTCAATTGCTGCAGGCTTTGGGATGCACAGTCAACATTCAAAAATCAAGACTACTGCCATCCCAAGAGATTATTTTTCTAGGAGCAAAGCTGGACACAGCTACAAATGGCTTTCCTCAGAGGAGAAACAAGAACATTTAACAGATTTCTTCAAAGGCCTAGCAAAACTAACCCACCTGACCGCAAGGAAGACCCTACAGGCCCTGGGGTTCATGGCATCTTGCATTCTTCTAATCCCTCTGGCAAGACTACACATGAGAAAGCTGCAATGGTACCTAAAAAGCTTGTGGTCTCAACACAGCCACAACCTAGAAGACATAATACCACTCATACCATGCCTGCAAAGGGAATTTTTGTGGTGGGCTCAAGCAAGTCATTTAAACGAAGGCATGCCTTTCAACAAGGCTCCAACAAGTCACAGTATTACAGCAGACGCTGCAGACCATGGATGGGGGGCACACATGGACGGTAGATGCATTCAAGGGCAATGGACTCCCATGGAAGTGCATCAGCACATAAATCAAAAAGAGATGTTGGCAGTGATACATGCAATAGAAGCCTTTGGAAAATCTCTTCAGCAAGGTCATCTGCTAATGACAGACAACACCACTGTCATGTGGTACATAAACAAGGGGGCATTCATTCCTACCCCCACTGCAGACTAACAATGACTATTTGGGAAAAGTCCGTGAAACTGAACATCTACTTGCAACCCCAGTTTGTTCCGCGCAAGGACAATGTTCTGGCAGACAGGTTGAGCAGACATTTCTTGGATCCACATGAATGGATGCTACACCCATGCATTTTCTCACAAATAACTGCATGGGGAAGGCCAGACATAGACCTCTTGCATCTCATCTCAATCATCACCTGGAAAGGTTCTGCACAAGGATACACCATCCTCTAGCCTGGAGAATGGATGCTCTTTCCTTCAGCTGGAATGCCCTAACAATTTATGCATTCCCTCCTCTACCTTTGCTCACCAAGGTGTTACTGAAGATCAAGGCAGAACAGCCAAGAGGAATCTTGATAGCGCCAGACTGGCCAAGGCAACACTGGTATCCACGGCTACTGAGCATAACTCACACCAATCCGTGGCCCTTGCCTCAATGCCCTCTGCTCCTGACAACACAATTACAGGACTGTTCATCAGAACCTGCAAACCTTGAAGCTGACAGCTTGGAGGGTTCCATGACTGTGACCCATGACTCCCTCTCTGAAAAAGTTCAGGAAATTTTGCTGGAGGCATGCAGACCTTCCACCAGAAAAACCTATTCGGCCAAATGGAAGAGATTCATCATCTGGAATGTCAACAAGGGCCAGGATGCATCACTGATGAACATACCTCAGATATTAGAATACTTGGCAGAAATGTTTCAGTGGCCTCTCATACTCTTCCATCAAAATCCACGCTTCAGCTATCTCAGCACATTAACTGTGATCCACCTGTGTTTTCGCATCCCTTGCTAAGACGGTTTCTGAGGGGGATAAAGAATATCAAACCTCCAAGGAAACCACCAATTCCTGCCTGGGACCTCAGTTACGTCTTGGGAAAATTAACCCTTCCTCCTTTTGAACCAGCAGCATCTTCAGAAATGCAATTTCTCTTGGAAAATGGTTTTCCTGTTGGCAGTCACCTCAGCAAGAAGAGTCTGATACAGGCCCTCATGGCAGTTCCTCCTTTTCTCATTTTTCATCAGGGCAGAGTTTCTCTTAGGACCAATCCTTCATTCATGCCTAAGGTGAATATCCAGATTGTCTCTAAACCAAGCAATTCACCTGCCTACTTTCTTTCCTAACCCTCAAAATAAAGGGGAAAAGCTGCTGCATACTTTAGACATTCACAGACAACTACGCTACTACTTGGACAGAACAAAGACCACCAGGAAGTCTGACCAACTGTTTGTAGCCTATGCTGCTGGAGCACAAGGAAAAGCAGTCCCCAAACTATTTCAAAATGGATTGGACACTGCATCAGATTGTTACACTTTCCATGGAAAGTGTGCCAGCTAATATTAGACCACACTTCACCAGAGCTATGGCCACATCCACAGCTTTTCTAAGAGGAGTGGCTACAAAAGATATTCTAGAGGCTGCTACATGGAGCTCCGTGCATACTTTTACCAAACACTACAACCTGCCATTATACTCCAGATCCCGAGCAGGCTTTGCTTCGGCAGTCCTGCAGGGCCTTCTAGCTACACCATCTCTTGCTTAGGCCTACCACCCCCAGCTTGGCTATGGTATTCACCCCATATGTCAGGACTGCAGTTGCATTCTTGAAGGACATAGTACAGTTTTGTACCTACCATAAATGTAGATGTCCGATAGATATGCAACTGCAGTCAGGTTTTCCCTCCCTCCTACCCCTCTTTTTCCCTTGGGTCCTTTCTTTCCTTGCCTATCAGCTGGGGTTATATGTTATGATGTATCTGTTTATTACTGTTGTGCATGTCTGGTTTTTCTGTTTATCCATTCACAAAATTTAGCCTTCCTTGGAGGGCACCTGGCATCTGGGGCAAGAAATGCTGAAGAAGATGGCGTCTGCTGATGCCTTTGTACCCCAGCCGCTCTGACGTCAGGGAGGAGGCGACATCGGCTGACGCCGGACCCAGACTTTGGAATCTGGCCGACCGAAGGGCTGCCTGAGGCAGGACAACCCATATGTCAGGACTGCAGTTGCATATCTATCGGACATCTACATTTATGGTAGGTACAAAACTGTACTTTCCACTTTCTCACCCTGCCAAGGTAAAATGGTATGCCAGATCTGCCACCCAATCAATGGGCAGAGGCACAAGTTTCATCTCTCATGGACATGAGGGCCATTCAACAAGTACCAGAGCAAGGGCTGGGACAAGGATTCTATCAGACTGTTCTTGGTACCCAGAAAAGACAAAGCCTGGAGACCAATACTGGACCTATCTATTCTAAACACATCTGGATATTCCAAAATTCAAAATGTTGACTACAGCATCTTCTGCCCATGTTGGGCAAGAAGGCTTGGCTTGTGACTTTAGATCTAAGAGTCATACCTGCATGTCCCAATCAGACAAACATGCAGCAGATAACTCCTATTCATAGCTGGCTCAATGCACTACCAATTCTCTGCACTGCCCTTTGGCTTATCTACTGCACCCAGGGTCTTCACAAAATGCCTGGCACCAGTAATTGCATATTGCAGACAGAGGAATTCAAATATATCCTTACTTGGACGATTGCCTTATTCAAGCAGAGAACAAGGACATTGTTCATCGTGTTCTACTGCTGCAGTCATCACACTTGGGTTATCCTGCCATCATTCCGTCCTGCAGTCGGCTGAATCCCAAAGTCTTGGTCCAGCGTCTGTTGTCGTTGCTTCTTCCCTGAAGTCTGTGCGACAGGGGTGTAAAAGGCAGCCGATGCCATTTTCTTCAGTCTTTCTTGCTGCGTGGTGCCCGAAGCAGAAGCAGTTTTGCAAGTGCCAGTCGGCCAGCTCCTCAGATTTTCGAATCTAATTTCAGCCCGAAGTCTTCTCTAAATCTAAGTACCTCGTTGGGGAAACTTTTCTTGCCTCAGACCGATGTCAAAGTAATTGCATTTCTTGTGGAAAGCAAATACCTCAAGGATTTTCATTCTTGTATTCCTTGCCTAGGCCCAGACCATGACATCTGTCTGTTTTGTGCAGATTTCGCCCGACATTATTTTGGCAGAAAATTTAACTAAAGCATGTTGTCGGAGCAACAGACCTCGGCAATAAAAAACACAATAAGGACAGAGCCAAGACCAGATAGAGGCCTCAGCAAGGCCTGTTGCTGGTTCTCTGATTTTCAGCGAGGCGCCTATGCAGCCCCTGACTACCACTGGTTTAGAAATTCAGACTGCCTCCCAGACCGAATCAGAATCAGCTGGGCCTCACGAGCTGGTTCCATCTCACCGCTCTGACACCAACCCTGACGGTGATCTGGAGATTTTGGACAGGCATTCGGTTTATGAAGGTGTCTTCAAACAGACAGCTATCTCAAAGTCTTATGCTAAACTTAGGAAACCGGGTCCACAGACCCCCCCCCCCCCCCCAGGCCCCATATGCCTAAAAAACAGATGCTTAAGATGGGAGGATTTAATTACCCTTATCAGGGGTTCCCAACCCCTTCCTGACCAAAGTCCTAGACTGGAGGAAGATTATCCTTCCTCTGACAAAGCATCCATTTCCTCCGCTAACTCTGAGGACCAGGATTATTCCTTCCCTCCTTATGAAGACTCAGATGCTGAAGAGTCCATTCCCTCTCTCTCCCTTGAAGACTACTCTTTTGGGGAAAGTTTGCACACCATGAGGGAACACTTCCACTGGGAAGGCCAAGATTACTCTGACTCTAAGAAAAGACTCCGTGAGTTTCTTCCACAACATAGACCCCTTGCAATTCCTCCAGTTAAGACATTTTGGATGATGTTTACACCAAATCTAGTCTAAACCCAGATTCCTTGCCTCCTGCACCAGTTAAACTATACAGATACTCATAAGTTTCTATATAAAAGCCCTGTTGCAGACCCTGAAACCATTTCCCAGGGTCCCAGAGGGGTTAAGGCCTCTACTGCTAAGAATCCTCTACCATCTGAAAGATTCCAGAGCATTAGAAAGATGGGGAAGAAAGTGTATACGTCTGCCACTTTGGCCATGAGGGCCTTAAACTGCCAATTCCACATGCTAAAATACCATCAGTACTTTATTACACAGTTAAAGCAGAAAATGATCCATCAGACAGATCAACCTGATTTCAAAGAGATGCAGGATTTGCTGCATGCAGCAGAACAGATGGGAAAGCATACCTTACAGTGTGGTTTTGATTCATTGGAAGCCTCGTGTAGAGCAGCTCACAGGGTCTGTAATACGTAGGCATGCTTGGCTAAAAGAGGAAGCCTTACCAGAACATGTCAAAGCAAAGTTATTGGATGCTCCATTGCAAAAAGATGTTATTTGGTGTCAAAGCAGAGGAAGTTTTAAAGAAAATGGAAGAAAAGGCAAAATCTGTGGACAGTTAAAGATTTTTTACAGGTACAACCTCCTCATTTCAGCAGAAACTGGCCATCAAAACTGGTCCTTTCCTGCATCAGACAGACCCCAAAGGGGTAGGTACAGACGCCCAAGGGGCAGAGGCCAGCCACAAGGTTCTTGCAGGCCTAGACAATGGCAATACAACACCTCAAAGAGGTGGAGATGAAAGATCTCAACCCTTTAGGAATCAAACACAACGACTTCCCTCTTTGCCTGCCAAGCAAAATTGCCCTGGCAGCACCTTTGGGAGGAAAACTGGCTCTATTTCCACAAAATTGGCGCATCATAACAAACAAATGGGTTCTGGATATTACCAGAGGCTACAAATTTCATTTTCACTTTACCACAGATGAGGCATGCCAAATCTGCCTCCAAACCAATGGACAGAGGCACAAATGCAAATTTCAGCTCATCGATATGAAAGCAATTCAGAAGGCACCTACAAAGGAGCAGGGTCAAGGTTTTTACTCTACTATTTCTAGTACCAAGAAAGGACAAAGCCTGGAGACCCATTTTAGACCTCTCAATTCTAAACACATACCTGGAGGTATCCAAATTCAAAATGCTCACACTACAGCAGCTTCTTCCCATGCTGGCCAAGGAGTCTTTGCTGGTAACGGACCTGAGGCATACCTGCATGTTCCTCTCAGACAAGATTGCAGAAGATACCTCAGATTTCTGGCAGGTACAACCCATTATCAATTCTCTGCATTGCCCTTTGGCTTATCTACTGCGCCCAGAGTATTTATGAAATGCCTAGCATCAGTAATTGCATACTGCAGACAACGAGGAATACAAATTTACCCATATCTGGATGACTGCCTGATCCAAGCGGACAGCAAGGACATTCTATTACAGCATCTGGCATTTGTAATAAAGCTGCTAAGTTGCCTAGGGTACACAGTAAACAAAAGTCAAAGCCAATACCCTCCACAAATATTCCTGGGTGCCAGCTTAAATAACAGCCCAGATGGCTTATCTCACACCAGACAAAAACAATTGACTCAATACTTCAAAAGGATAGCAACTTTTACCCAGCTCACTGCAAGGAAAATCCTGCAAGCATTGGGGTTCATGGCATCCTGCATTTAACTAATCCCATATGCAAAGCTGCATATGAGGAAATTACAATGGTACCTGAAAAGTGTATGGACTCGACACAGGCACAGCCTCGAAACAAGTATACCTCTCATTCCCAGCCTTCAAAAAGAGTTCCTATGGTGGACTCAAGCATGTCAAATAAACCAGGGTCTTCCTTTTGTCTTACCTCCAGCAAACCAAACTATGCAACAGATTCTTCAGACTACGCCTGGGGAGCACACATGGCAGGACAGTGCATACAGGGCAAATGGTCTGCAAAACAAATGCTTCTACACATCAACCAAAAGGAGATGCTAGCTGTGCAAAATGCACAGACAGCCTTCAAGGGCCTCTTGCATCCAGGACAACTACTAAGGACAGACACCACAGTTGTGGTACATAAGCCGGGAGAAACACACTCCTACCCTTTATGCAGACAGGCAATGACCTTGTGGAACACAGCATTGACTTACCAAGTACAATTACAAGCACAATTCCTGCCAGGAAAGGAAAACATATTTGCAGATGAATTGAGCAGAAATATGGCAGATTCTCACAAATGGAGACTACACCCACAAGTATTTTCAATGATAACTCAAAGGTGGGGACGCCCAGACATAGATCTGTTTGCCTCCCCCAACAATTGCCAACTAACACTTTGTACAAGGACTTATCATTCCCTAGCCTGGAAAGTGGACGCCCTATCATTCAGTTGGACAGCATTGACAGTCTATGCCTTCCCACCACTACCTCTATTGACCAAGGTATTACTGAAAGTCAGATCAGAGACCACATGATCCTCATTGCTCCGGACTGGCCACGTCAGCACTGGTACCAATTACCTAGGAACTTGACTAACAGCCCTCCATGGATCTTACCTCAATTCCCACTTCTGTTGACTCAGCAAAACTCTCAGATCCTTCAGTCAGCTCAGGTCTTTAAATTTAGCTGCATGGAGAATACCTTGAATTATCAATCAACACTTCTCTCAAAGGACGTCCAGCATGTCACTTTGGAGGCCAAGGAGGCCCAGCACCAGAAAAACTTACTCGGACAAATGGAAAAGATTCTGTGCATGGAACCAAGCTAAAGGCCAAAATCCTTGGATACTGAACATTCCTCAAATACTGCAATACTTAACTGAGATGCTACACAAGGGCCTTTCTTTCTCATCCATTAAGATCCATTCTTCAGCCATTTCAACTCTGTATAATACGGATCCTCCCATATTCACACCCTTTACTAAGGCAGTTCCTCAGAGAGGCTAAGAATATAAGACCCCCAGAAAACCCCCAACACCAGCTTGGGACCAACTTCGTTTTAGAGAAAATAACACTGCCTCCTTTTGAACCAGCCTTCTCAGCAGAACTACAATACTTGTCATGGAAAACAGCTCTGTTGCTGGCTATCACCTCAGCACGCAGGGTCTCAGAACTACAGGCACTTATGGCAGTGGAACCTTTCATCATTTTCCATCAGGACAGAGTCTCTCAACGAACCCTACCTTTATGCCAAAGGTAGTATCCAGTGTGGCTTTGAATCAGACCATTCATTTACTACCCACCTTTTATCCAACCCTCCAGAGTAAAGGAGAAAGACTCCTTCACTCTTTGGACATTCACAGACAGCTATGTTACTATTTGGATAAGACAAAGACCTTCAGAAAAACTGACCAACTCTTTGTATCCTATGCTGCAGGTTCACAAGGAAAGGCCATTTCAAAGCAGACCATCTCCAAATGGATAGCACATTGTATCCGCTTTTGCTACTCGCACCATGGGAAAGTAGTGCCTGTTAATATTGGGTCCCATTCTACCAGAGCTACAGCAACCTCAGCAGCCTTTCTCAGGGGGGTTCCAACCAAGGACCTTCTGGAGGCAGCTACTTGAGAGTTCAGTGCACACCTTTACCAAGCACTACCACCTTCCGTTATACTCAAAACCAGAGCTGGTTTTGCCACTGCAGTTCTGCAGGGCATCCTAGCTTCGCCTAACCCAGTTTAGTACCAGCCACCCGTCCCTAGCTTTGGGATTCAACCCAAGTGTGATGACTGTAGCAGTATAACACGATGAACATAGTACAGTTTTGTACCCACCATAAATGTAGATGTTAGTGTATGTACTGCTGCAGTCCAGGTTACACTCCCACCATCCCCTCTACATACCAGGGGTTAGTTATAACTCCATGTACATCAATCAATTGGATGCATGTCTATATGGTGTATTTGCTAACAGCTAATACTGTTTATCTACTAAGGTAATTTTGCATAGTTATTTGTATTGCCTTCCTAGTTGGGGGCACCTGACATCTGGGGCAAGAAAAACTGAAGAAAATGGCGTCTGCTGCCTTTAATACCCCTGTCACACTGTCATCAGGGAAGAAGCGACGACAACCGACGCCGGACCAAGACTTTGGGATTCGGCCGACTGCGGGACCGCCTGACAGCAGGATAACCCAAGTGTGATGACTGCAGCAGGATATACACTCCAACATCTACATTTATGGTAGGTACAAAACTGCTCTTTCTATTAGAGCACCTGGCATTTATAAAAAGATTGATTTGCCTAGTGTACACGGTAAATGAAAAATCAATCTGTGCCCTCAAGAGATAATATTCCTGGGTGAAAGTTTAAATACAACTGCCCAGATGTTCTCACGCCAGACAAAGGCAACTGACTTACTTCACAATGGCAACAGACCCAATTATCTGCAAGAAATTCTGCAGGCTTTGGGCTTTATGGCATCCAGCATTCTAATTCCATATGCCAGACTGCATATGAGAACTACAGTGGTTCTTGCCACAGCCTGGAAACATTAATTACCCTCATTCCTTGCTTTCAACAGGAGTTTTGATGGTGGGCACAGTCCTGTCACTTCAAGGGACAGTCATTCAACCTACCCACAGCCAGGCAGTCAATAACAGATGCTTCAGGTTATGCCTGGGGTGGCCCACATGGCAGGAAAATGTATTCAGGGCACATGGCCCTCAAGCCAAATGCATCTTCATATCAATCAAAAAGAGATGCTAGCTGTTCAGAATACCCTGACCGCTTTCAAGGACCTTCATCCAGAACTACTAAGGGCGGACAATACTACAGTCATGTGGTACATAAACAAGCAGGGAGGCACACATTCCTACCTCCTTTGCAGACGAGCCATGACTCTCTGGGACAGCATTGACTTATCAAGTACATCTGCAAGCACAATTCCTGCCAGGAAAGAAAAATACTCTGGCAGACGAACTAAGCAGAAACATTACAGATCCCCACGAGTGGAAACTGGATCCACAAGTCCTCAGCATGATGACAAAGAAATGGGGATGCCCAGACATACATCTTTTTACCTTCCCTCGCTGCCAACTACAGAGATTCTGCACAAGGACTTATCACAAGCAAGCATGGAAAGTGGATGCTGTTTCATTCAGCTAGAAAACCCTAACAGTATATGCCTTCCCTCCTTTGCCTCTCCTTCCCTCCTTTGCCTCTCCTTCCCTCCTTTGCCTCTCCTTCCCTCCTTTGCCTCTCCTTCCCTCCTTTGCCTCTCCTTCCCTCCTTTGCCTCTCCTTCCCTCCTTTGCCTCTCCTTCCCTCCTTTGCCTCTCCTTCCCTCCTTTGCCTCTCCTTCCCTCCTTTGCCTCTCCTTCCCTCCTTTGCCTCTCCTTCCCTCCTTTGCCTCTCCTTCCCTCCTTTGCCTCTCCTTCCCTCCTTTGCCTCTCCTTCCCTCCTTTGCCTCTCCTTCCTCCCTTGCCTCTCCTTCCCTCCTTTGCCTCTCCTTCCCTCCTTTGCCTCTCCTTCCCTCCTTTGCCTCTCCTTCCCTCCTTTGCCTCTCCTTCCCTCCTTTGCCTCTCCTTCCCTCCTTTGCCTCTCCTAAAGGTCAGACAAAATACAAATATGATTCTGATTGCCCCAGACTGGCCCTGCCAGCACTGGTACCCAATCCTAAAGAGCTTGTCTCAAGGCCCAGCCTGGACATTGCCACTAATTCCTCACTTACTGACCCAACGAAACAATCCGATCCTGCGCATCCAACTCAGGAACCTAAATCTGGCAGCATGGCAAATGTAGCCATTCATAACGCACCTTTCTAAAGCGGTGATTGATGTTATTTTGGCCAGGAGGCCAAGTACCAGAAAATCTTATGCAGAAAAATGGAAGAGATTCTGTGCTTGGAACCAGGCACAAGGAATTGACACGCTTGTACCAAATATTCCTCTGATTTTACCATACCTAACTGAGATGCTGGACAAAGGCCTATCCTCATAAATTTAAATCCATGCCTCTGCCATTTCAGCTCATTACAATACGGAACCACCTATTTTTTCTCATCCCCTGCTAAGGCAGTACCTCAGAGGGGCCAAAAACATAAGACTTCAAAAGTAAAGCGCCAGTACCTGCATGGGACCTCTGTCTTGGAGAAACTCACACTGCCGCCTTTTGAGCCAGCCAATACAGCTGAAATAAAGTTTTTATCTTGGAAAATAGCTCTGCTCCTTGCAATAACCTCTGCAAGACGAGTCCTGAGTTACAGGCTCTCATGGCTGTGGAACCTTATTTTCCATCCAGACAGGGTTTCTCTGAGGACAAACCCGGCATTTATACCTAAGGTAGTGTCCAGTGTGGCCCTTAACCAATCCATTCATTTGCCTACTTTTTATCCAAACCCGCAGAATAAGGGTGAGCTTCTGCATTCTTTTGGACATACTGACAGCTACGCTTCTACTTGGACAGAACTAAAGCTTTCAGACTGAGCAGCTTTTAGTGGCATATGCTGCAGGATCACAAGGAAAGCACATCTCAAAGCAGACTATTTTGAAATGGATAGGCCACTGTATTTGATTGTTATTCACAGCATGGCAAATCAATCCCTAAGGGCATTAGGCCACATTCTACCAGAGCAGCAGCCACTTCAGCAGCCTTCCTCAGAGGGGTACCAACCAAAGACATTTTAGAGGCTGCAACTTGGAGTTCAGTACACACTTTCACCAAGCACTACCATTTACCTCTCTACTCTAAATCCAGAGCAGGCTTTGCCACTGCAGTTTTGCAGGGCCTTGTAGCCTCTCCTAATCCTGTTTAGTCACAGCCACCCTACCTCAGCTTTGGGATTCAACCCAAGTGTAATGACTGCAACAGTGAAACACGAACGTAGTACAGTTGTGTACCTACCATAAATGTAGATGTTAGTGTATTTACTGTTGCAGTCCAAGTTACCCTCCCTCCATGCCCCCTTTTCTTTGCTGGAACTTATTTATACTTCTCTATCCTATACAACCTGTGGTGTATTTGCTTGTAGATGAAGGAAAGGTTTGTTATTGCATGCTTACTTATTGGCATACATTTGTAGCCTACCAATTTGGGGGCACCTGACATTTGGGGCAAGAATAACTGAAGAAAATGGCATTGGCTGCATCTTTTATACCCCTGGTACACTGACATCAGGGAAGAGGCGACAGCAGCAGACGCCAGACTAAGACTGGTTATCCTACTGGCAGGCGGCCTGAATTCCAAAGTGTAATGACTGCAACAGTGAATACACGCTAACATCTACATTTATGGTAGGTACACAACTGTACTTTATCTGCAAGAAAAATTCTGCAGGCCTTTGGTTTCATGGCATCCTGCATTCTGCCAATTCCATATGCAAGACTGCATATGAGGAAACTTCAATGGTATCTAAAAAGTGTTTGGACACAACATTGCCACAGCCTGGAAGCAATAATTACCCTCATTCTCTGCCTGCAACAGAAGTTTCGATGGTGGGCAAAAGCCTGGCACCACAACACGGGTCAGCCATTCACCCTACCCACAGCCAGGCAGTCATTGACATCAGATTACGTCTGGGGGGCCCATATGGCAGGAAGATGTATTCAGGGCACATGGTCCAAAAGTCAAATGCAATCTACATATCAATCAAAAAGATGCTAGCCATTCAGAATGCCCTGACAGCCTTCAAGGATCTACTTCATCCAGGACAACTACTAATAAAGACAGACACAATACTACAGTCATGTGGTCTATAAACAAGCAGGGGGGCACACATTCCTACCCCCTCTGCAGGCTAGCCATGAACTTGTGGGACACAGCATTAACTTACCAAGTACATCTGCAAGCACAATTCCTGCCAGGAAGGACAAATACTCTGGCAGATGGATGGAGAAACCTAATGGATCCCCATGAGTGGAAATTGGATCCACAAGTCTTCAGCATAAGAACCTGGGGATGCCTGGACATAGACCTATTTGCCTCCCCGCACAACTACCAACTACAAAGATTCTGCACAAGGACTTATCACAAGCAAGCATGGAAAGTGGATGCTCTATCTTTCAGTTGGAAAAATCTAACAGTATATGCCTCTCCTCCCCAAGTTACTCAAGGTCAGACAAGAGAAACCAAAAATGATACTGATTGCCCCAGACTGGCTCTGCCAGCACTGCTACCCAATACTAAAGAGCTTGTCTCGCTGCCCAGCCTGGACATTACCTCAAATTCCTCACTTATTAACCCAACAAGATAGATAACTGTACAGCCAACTCCAGACCTTAAACATGGCAGATAATATAGCCTCTCAAGATACCCCTCTCTCAAGCAGTGATGGATGTTATTTTGGAGGCCAGGAGGCCTAGCACCAGAAAATCTTGTGCAGACAAATGGAAGAGATTCTGTGCTTGGAACCAAGCACAAGGTATTGACAATTGTTCCAAATATTCCTCAGATTTTGCAATACCTAACAGATGCTGGATAAAGGCTTTTCCTTTTCATCAATTAAAATTCATGACTGTCATTTCAGCTCATTACAATACAGAACCACCTTTTTTTTCTCATCCATTACTAAGACAGTACCTCAGAGGGGCCAAAAACATAAGACCTCCAAGGAGAGCACCAATACCTGCATGGGACCTCAACTATGTCTTGGAAAAACTCACACTGCCTCTGAGCCAGCCTCTGCAGCTGATATAAAATTCTTATCCTGAAAAACAGCTCTGCTCTTAGCAATAATCTCTGCTACAAGAGTCTGAGTTACAGGCACTCATGGCTGTGGAACCTTTTATCATTTTCCATCCTGACGGGGGGTTTCGCTGAGGACAAACCCTACATTTATGCCTAAGGTAGTGTCCAGTGTGGCCCTTAACCAAACAATTAATTGGTCTACTTTTTATCTATACCCACAGAATAAGGGTGAGAGATTTCTGCATACTTTGGACATTCACAGACAGCTACATTTCTGCTTGGACAGAACCAAAGCTTTCAGAAAGACTGAGCAGCTTTTAGTGGCATATGCTGCAGGATCACAAGGAAAGGCCATCTCAAAACAGACCATTTCAAAATGGATAGGCCATTGCATTCATTTCTACTATTCACAGTATGGCAAATCTGTGCCTAAGGGCATTAGGTCACATTCAACCAGAGCAGCAGCCACTTCAGCAGCCTTCCTCAGAGGAGTACCAACCAAGGACAGCTTAGAGGCTGCAACTTGGGAGTTTAGTGCATACCTTTACAAAGCACGATCACCTACCTCTCTACTCTAAATCCAGGGCAGGCTTTGCCACTGCAGTTCTGCAGGGCCTGATGGCCTCTCCTAATCCTGTTTAGCTCCAGCCTCCCAACCTTAGCTTTGGGATTCAACCCAATTGTAATGACTGCAACAGTGAAACACTATGAACATAGTACAGTTGTGTACCTACCATAAATGTAGATGTCATTGTATTCACTGTTGCAGTCCAGGTTACCCTCCCACCATCCCCCCTTTTTCTTTGCTGGGACCATCTGTACTTTCCTACTCTATACAGCCTGTGGTATATTTGCTTGTAGATGAAGGAAAAGTTGTTTTTTGTGCATGCTTATTGGCATAATTTAGCCTACCATTTTATGGGCACCTGACATCTGGGGCAAGAAGAACTGAATAAAATGGTCTGCTGCATCTTTTATACCCCTGGTGCACTGACATCAGGGAAGAGGTGACCGCAACCGACGCCGGACCTAGACTTTGGGACTCAGGCTGACTGCGGGTAACTCAATTGTAATGACTGCAACAGTGAATACACTCTAACATCTACATTTATGGTAGGTACACAACTGTACTTGGTTTCAGAACCGAAATCCTCAACTAAAGTTAATACCCCATTGGGGAAACTTTCTTGCTCTAAACTGATGTCCGTAAAAGTAAATTGTATTTCTTGTGGAAAGCAAATACCTCACAGACTTAATTTGTACTGTATTCCTTGCCTAGGCCCTGACCATGATGTACCTCTGTCTGATCATCATGATGATCATGTTCATCGTGCATACAGCTGCAGTAATCACATATGGGTTCTCTGCCGTCAGGCGGGTCCTCGGTCGGCCGAATTCCAAAGTCTTGGCCCGGCGTCGGTTGTCACCTTCCCTGACGTCAGTGCAACATTGGTATACAAGTAACAGCCGACGCCATGTTCTCCAGTCTTTTTTGCCGTGTGGTGCCCGAAGCAGAAGCCGTTCAAGTGCCGGTCGGCCAGCTCCTGAATTTACGAAAAATTGGAAACCGAAGTCTTCTTTAAAGCTAAGCACCCCGTTGGGGAAACTTTTCTTGCCTCTGACCGATGTCAGACAAAGTTAACAATTGTATTTCTTGTGGGAAGCAAATACCGCATAAGGATTTCCATTCCCTCTGCATACCTTGTTTAGGCCCAGACCACGACGTCTCGGGCTGTCGCTTTTGTGCTACTTTCAATAAACGCACTATTAAGCGTCTGGCGGAGTTCGCCCAACATTATTTTGGTAAAGCCTTGATTATAAAATGTCGTTGGATACTCTGACTACCGTTTTGTCCAAAAAACGAAAGGACAAGGACCGACACGCGAGGTCCACTGTCTGCATGCCAAAACTGGCTGCACGTGGTCCGGTTCTCAGCGAGACGCCTATGCAGTCCCTGACTACCGACGACACTTCATTGGCAGTGTCTTGGCCCTAACTCAACTACAACCACTGAAACCACTGAGTGTTGAGCCTTTTAATGTGGACAGGTCCACTTCCACCCACGGTGTATTTAGACCCTCTTCTTTTTCCATTAAGGCCTTCACTAAGTCCAAATCAGCCATGCATCCCAAGAGGCCTGTTGCACAGGGCCCATCCCCAGGCCCCATGCCTAAAAAGCAGATGCTTAAAATGGCTGAGGATTTAATTTCCTTTATCCGGGGTTTCCAACCCCCTCCACACAAGAGACCCAGAGTGGAGGAAGACTCTCCTTAACAGGGCTCCATTTTCTCAGAACATTCTGATGTGGAGGAACACTTGTACTCCCCTTATGAAGATTCTGATGCAGAACAGTCCATTCCTTCTGCATCTCCCCCAGAGGATTTTTCTTTTGGGGAAACCTTGCACACCTTGAGGGAGCACTTCCATTGGGAAGGCCAAGACTTTTCTGATTCCAAGAAAAGGCTTAGGGAATTTCTTTTGTTACTGCAACACAGACCTCTGGCTATTCCTCCTGTCTTGGACATACTTGATGTTTACTCTGAGGCTTGTCTCAATCCGGATTCCCTGCTTCCTGCACCAGTCAAACCTGATAGGTATTAGTCCCTAACTCTCACCAGTTTCTTTTCAAAAGCCATAATGCTGACCCTGAGACCATTTCTCAAGGCCCAAAGGGAATGAAAGCCTCTACTGCCAAGAACCCACTACCTTCGGAAAGGGAATCTAGATCCTTAGAAAGGTGGGGGGGAAAAGGTATACACCTCGACCACCCTAGCCATGAGGGCCTTAAATTGTCAGTTCCATATGCTTAAATATCAGCAGTTTCTGTTATCTCGATTTAAGGAACAAGATATCTCAGCCTGAACAGCCAGATTTGAAGGAATTGCAGGATATGATACATAGTGCAGAACAAGTGGGTAAACACCTTACAATGTGGTTATGATGCCTTGGAGGCCTCTAGTAGAGCCGCTGCTACAGGAGCAGTCATTCGTAGACATGTCTGGCTTAGAGAACAAAGCTTGCCTGATCATGTTAAAGCTAAACTACTAGATGCTCCTTTACAAAAGGATGTGCTATTTGGTACTAATGCTGAGGAGATACTACGGAAAATGGAAGAAAAAGCTAAATCTATGCAAACTGTCGAGGCTTTTCTACAGGTACAGCCACCTCGTTTTAGTAGAAACTGGCCTACAAAAAACTGGTCCTTTCCAGCCACAGACAAACCCCAAAGAGGCAGATACAGGCGCTCAAGGGGCAGAGGACAATCTCAAGGATCATATAGAGGCAGGCAATGGCCAACTCAAGCACCAAGAGGTGGCGAAGACAGTGCACAACAATACAGAAAGCAAACCCAATGACTTCCCCTTTTCATGCCAAGCATCTCAGCTGGCAGCTCCCTTGGGAGGAAAGCTGGCACTATTTTCAGGAAATTGGCATATCGCAAAAGACAAATGGATCCTGGACATAAACAGAGGCTACAGATTTCATTTTCACACTCTTCCAAAAATGAGGCATGCCAAACCTGCCGCACAATCAAAGGGCAGAGGCACAAATACAAATTACAAAACTCATGGACATGAAAGCCATTCAAGAGGTTCCGACTCACGAACAAGGCCAAGGTTTTTATTCCAGATTTTTCCTGGTACCAAGAAAAGGAACCGACTGGAGACCCATTTTGGACTTATCCATCCTAAATACATTTCTACTCGTACCAAAATTCAAGATGCTCACATTACAGCAACTTCTTCCCATGCTGGGCAAGGAGTTTTGGCTGGTAACATTGGACCTCAAGGAGGCATACCTGCATGTCCCAATCAGACAAAGCTGCAGAAGATACCTCAGATTTCTTGCAGGTTTAATCCACTATCAATTCTCTGCATTGCCCTTTGGCTTATCTACTGCGCCCAGAGTATTCACGAAATGCCTGGCATCAGTAATTGCCTACTGCAGATTTCAAGGGATACAAATTTACCCTTATTTGGATGACTGCCTGATCCAAGTGGACAGCAAGCACACTCTTCTGGAACATCTGGCTTGTGCAACACGGTTACCGAATTCTCTGGGATACACAATCAACAGAGAAATCCAGGCTAATACCATCTCAGAAAATAACTTTCCTGGGTGCCAACTTGGACACAAACACCCAGATGGCCTATCTCACGCCAGAAAAACAAGAGCAACTAACTCAGTACTTCAAACCACTAGCAAATTGTACCAGGCTTACTGCAAGGAAACTCCTGCAGGCTCTGGGCTTCATGGCATCTTGCATTCTTTTAATCCCATGTGCAAAGTTGCATGAGAGAGCTTCAATGGTACCTAAAAAGCCTATGGTCTCAACACAGCCACAATTTGGAAACGATAATACCAATAATTCCATGTTTGCAAAAGGAATTTCAATGGTGGGCCCAAGCATGTCAAACACAGGTTCCCATTCTGCAAGCCTCAAGCAAGTCAAGTCATCACAACAGATGCCTCAGATTACGCCTGGGGGGCGCACATGACAGGCAGGTGCATTCAGGGCAAATGGTCCCAAAAGGAAAGCACCTTCACATCAATCAAAAAGAAATGCTAGCAGTGATAAATGCAATTACAGCTTTCAAGGACCTCCTGCATGCAGGGCAATTATTGATAAAAACAGACAACACCACAGTGATGTGGTACATAAACAAGGAGGAACACATTCATATCCCCTGTGCAGACTAGCCATGACACTTTGGAACTTGGCTCTGGAATGGCAAATCGAACTTCAAGCACAGTACTTGCCAGGTTTGGAAAACACGCTGGCAGACAATCTAAGCAGAAATATGACAGATCCGCACGGATGGAAGTTGCATCGACAGGTGTTTACAAAGATAATCCAAGCTTGGGGAAGGCCAGACATAGATCTCTTTGCCTCCCACAGGAACCATCAACTGGAAAAGTTTTGTTCAAGGACTTCATCCAAAGGCCTGGAGGGTGGACGCCCTTTCATTCAGTTGGACAGCATGGACAGTGTACGCTTTCCCACCTCTGCCTCTTCTACCCAAGGTGCTCCTGAAAGCAAGAGCAGACAGACCGAAGATGATACTGATTGCTCCAGACTGGCCAAGACAGCACAGGTACCCACTCCTAAGGAGCCTAACACATACTCCTCCCTGGCCTCTACCTCTAATGCCTCTTCTGCTAACTCAGCACAGCTACAAAACTCTGAAAACACTCAATCTTGCTGCATGGAAAATTCCTTGACACCATAGCAGACCCTACTCTCCAAAGAGGTTCAGGATATCCTTCTGGAGGCCAGAAGGCCATCTACTAGGAAGACTTACTCTGCAAAATGGAAACTGTTTTGCTCTTGGAATGAAAAAAAAGGCCAGGACCCTAGAAAACTGAATTTGCCTCTGGTATTACAGTATCTAGCTGAGCTGCTGAACAGTGGGCTTTCATTTTCCTCCATAAAAATCCATGCCTCAGCCATTTCTGCAGAATTGAACACGGACCCACCTTTATTCTCTCTCCCACTATTAAGGCAATTCCTAAGAGGGGCTAAGAGTACATGACCACCAAGGAAACGCCAGCCTGGGATCTTAATTGCATTCTAGAAAAATTAACATTGCCTCCCTTTGAACCAGCTGCCTCAACAGATTTACAATACTTGTCCTGGAAAACAGCTTTCCTTCTGGCCATTACCTCAGCTTGTAGGGTTTCGGAACTTCAAGCCCTCATGGCTGTGCAGCCCTTTATCTTCCATCAGGACAGGGTTTCCCTTCGAACCAACCTGTCATTTATGCCTAAAGTGGTATCCAGGGTAGCTTTAAATCAAGCCATACACTTACCTACCTTTTACCCCAATCCTCAAAACAAAGGGAAAAGGCTGCTACATTCCTTAGACATCCATAGACAGCTACGTTACTATTTGGACAGAACAAAGCCTTTCAGGAAATCGCAACAACTTTTTGTGTCTTATGCTGTAGGAGCTCAAGGGAAGTCTGTTACTAAACAGACAATCTCAAAATGGATAGGCCACTGCATACGATTTTGTTACTCCTATCATGGGAAATCTGTCCCTGTAGGCATCAGACCACACTCCACCAGGGCCACAGCTACCTCTACAGCCTTCCTCAGAGGAGTTCCTACCAAAGATATCTTGGAGGCAGCCACTTGGAGTTCTGTACATACCTTCACAAGACACTACCACCTGCCTTTATATTCCAAAACTAGAGCAGGCTTTGCTACTGCTGTGATGTCCTTCATGGATGCATCTGCAGTCATAACAACTGGGTTGTCCTGTCGTCAGGCAGCCCTTCAGTCGGCCGGATTCCAAAGTCCGGGTCCGGCTGATGTCGCACTTCACCCGACGTCATCTCTGTTGGTCTTCGGGTATAAAAGCATCAGCAGACGCCATTTTCCTCAGTCTTTCTTGCCGCGTGGCGCCCGAAGCAGAAGCTGTTCGCAAGTGCCGGTCGGTCGGATCCAGAGATTACTTCTACCGAATACTACTTCGAAGACTTCTAAAGCTAAGTACCCCGTTGGGGACTCTTTCTTGCCTCAGCCGATGTCAGAAAAAGTTAATTGTTTAACCTGTGGGAAACAAATACCTCAAAGATTTCCACTCTTATTGTCTGCCTTGTTTAGGCCCAGCCCACGACGTAGCAGCCTGTTCGGCCTGTGCTTCTTTCAACCGACGAACGCTTAGGCGTCGGTCGGAGTTTGCAGAACAGTTTTTCGGTTCTGATTTTGCGTATATTATGCCATCGGATCCTCAGACTACCCAATCTGCCAAAAAACGCAAAGATAAAGACCGACACTCGCGGTCAGCGGTTTCGGCCGAAACCATGGTTAAGCAAACCGCGAGTGTCTTGGTTTCGGCCGAAACCGAGAAAACTGATCATAGTACAGCTGAACCTATCTCTACAACTGAGGCCCCTGCTTACCACTCTTAAATCGGCCTCAGAAATTTTATCCACTACGGTGGTTGCCACTGACTTATCAGACACCATTCCCTTGGATGTCTCTACCCCAGCACGTGGTGCTGCTAGGCCTCCAGCAGCCATGTCCATTAAGGCCTTCGCCAGGGCTAAAGCAGCCAAGACTACTAAAACAGTTCCTGTTAAACCCCCCACAACCAGGCCCTCTTCTAGTTCTCAAATGCTTACTTTGGCAGAAGATTTAATCTCCTTAATTAGAGGATCTCAATCTCACCCAGACAGGGCCTCTCAGCCCCCAGAGAAGAGACCTAGGGCAGAGCCCCCTGAGCCAGTGTCATCTGATTCTGCTGATGAATCAGACATAACTGACCAGCCAGAGGTTCCTTTCTCCAATTTTGAGGATTCTGATGCTGAAGAATCCATTCCAGCTGCTTCCCCACCAGAAGAATTCTCCTTTGGGGAAACCTTACATGCCATGCGAGAGCAGTTCCAATGGCAGCAACAGGATTTTTCAGACTCCAGAAAAAGACTTGGGACCTTTCTGCACCTCCCACAGCACAGGCCCTTAGCTATACCTCCTGTTCTCTCTGTGGTGGATGATGCTTTCAATGATGTCTGCTCCGCTCCAGATTCTTTACCCCCAGCCCCTGCCAAACCAGATTTTACAGGGTGCCAGATACTCATCACCACCACCTTTACAAGGCCCCACTTGCAGACCCCGAAACTATATATCCCAGGGTCCCAAGGCAGTAGCCGCGACCATAGCTAAAAACCCTATCCCTTCTGAAAGGGAAGCAAGGTCATTAGACAGATGGGGTAAAAAGGTCTACACTTCAGCTACTCTCTCAGCTAGAGCTTTAAACTGTCAGTTTCACATGATACAATACCAAGAGTTTATGCTTGATCAGTTAACTAAAAAACTAACCACTGATGAATATCTTGATAAGAAATATGTATTAGAAATGGTAAATAACATACAACAGGTTAGCAACCATTCCTTAAAATGTGGCTATGATGCACTGGAGGCTTCATTTAGATCAGCCATGACTGGCACAGTGATAAGAAGGCATGCATGGCTAAAGGAGCAAGCTTTACCGGATCATGTTAAAGCTAAGTTGCTAGATGCTCCTATGGATAAGACAAGTTTGTTTGGTACACCTGCCCAGCAGGTTATGAAGAAAATGGAAGAAAAGGCAAAATCTGTTCAAACGGTTAAAGATTTCTTGCAGGTTCAACCCTCAAGGTTTAGCAGGAACTGGCCTGCCAAAAATTGGTCCTTTCCTGACTCCACAAAATTTCAAAGGGGCAGGAATAGACGTGCCAGAGGCAGAAACCAATCCAGAGGAGGTGCCTACAGAGGGCGACAGTGGCAAGGTAACAACAGAGGCACGGACACAACCACTGCCACTACATCAGCACAACCACAGTGACTTAACCTAAATCCGCCTACCAGGGAACAAATAGCAGCTCCTCTAGGCGGAAAGTTAACCTTATTTTCAAAGAACTGGCACTACATAACAAAAGACAAGTGGATTTTACAAACCATAGATCAAGGTTACGGTTTCACTTCCACACTTTACCAGTCAAAGAGGAATGCCAAATCTACCTCCAAATCAAAAACAGAGACACAACAACAGATAATGGAGTTAGCAAACATGAGAGCTGTGGAAAGAGTGCCAACAGCAGAGCAAGGAAGGGGGTTCTACTCCAGACTATTCCTAGTCCCAAGAAAGGAAAAAAGTTGGAGACCAATTCTCGACCTGTCCACCTTAAATACATACATCATTGTCCCAAAATTCAAAATGCTGACCCTACAGCAACTTCTTCCCATGCTGGGCAAGGAGTCTTGGCTGGTAACTCTAGATCTCAAGGAGGCATACCTGCACGTCCCCATTCGACCAATCTGCAGAAGATACCTCAGATTTCTTGCAGGATCAGAGCACTATCAATTCTCAGCATTGCCCTTTGGCTTATCTACTGCGCCCAGAGTATTCACAAAATGCCTGGCATCAGTAATCGCCCATTGCACCCATACCTGGACGACTGCCTGCTACAAGGGGACAACAAAAGCAAGCTGACAACAGATTTACAAAGGGTCATTTACTTGCTACAAGCACTGGGATACACAGTCAATTTACAAAAGTCAAGGCTGATACCATCCCAAACAAGGACATTCTTGGGCGCGGAATTGGACACAGTAAAACAAATGGCATTCCTGACTACAGAAAAACAAAAAGAACTCCCTCTTTACTTCTTGGCACTAACAAAACTGAACAAGTTAACAGCAAGAAAAGTACTGCAGGCCTTGGGCTTCATGGCATCATGCATAATCTTGGTCCCATTTGCCAGACTACATATGAGAACTACAGTGGTACCTAAAGAATTTATGGTCCCAACACAGACACAGCCTAGAAACAGAAATCCCACTAATTCCATGCTTAAAACAGGAGTTCCTATGGTGGGCTCGGGCATGTCAGTCAAACCCAGGCCTACCCTTTCGCAGATGTCAAGCAAGCCAGACCATCACAACAGATGCTTCAGACCTAGGATGGGGGGCCCACATGCTGGACAAATGCGTGCAAGGATTGTGGACACAGGATCAACTTCACCTGCACATCAACCTAAAAGAAATGCTGGCAGTAAAACTGGCAATCCAAAAGTTCAAACCATTTCTCCAAGAGGGCCAGTTGATAAGGACAGACAACACCACAGTCATGTGATACATCAACAAACAGGGAGGCACTCATTCATACCCCCTATGCAGAATGACTTTGGAGCTGTGGACCCTGGCACTCAGCTACAACATCCAGTTACAGGCAATATTTGTACCGGGAAAAGAAAATACTCTAGCAGACATATTAAGCAGAACCACATCGGATGCCCACGAATGGAAGCTGCACCCGGACATCTTCAAGACCATCTCAAAGAAATGGGGAATGCCTCAGATAGATCTATTTGCTTCCCCTCTCAATCACCAGCTCAAAAAATTCTGCACAAGGACATTCCACCCACTAGCATGGAAAGTGGATTCGCTCTCCTTCAGCTGGAAAGGCCTAACAGCATATGCATTCCCACCTCTTCCCTTGATACACAAAGTACTACTAAAAATCAAGGAAGAACGTCCAAGGATAATCCTGATAGCTCCAAACTGGCCAAGACAACACTGGTACCCACTGCTGAGGAGCATGTCTCGGAACAATGTGGCCAATACCCCTGATGCCTTTGTTAACTCAGAACAACTACAGCATCATACATCCAAACCTAAAAACGTTGCAAATGACTGCATGGAACATCACATAGCAGCAGCTAATCCAGAACTTTCCCAAAGAGTGAAAGACATTATTCTTGAAGCACGCAGACCTTCAACAAGAAGGAACTATGCTGGAAAATGGAAAAGGTTTGTCATTTGGAGTACGGAAAGAGGAAAAGATGTGTCAAACATAGATATGCCTAACATTCTGGAGTATCTGGCCGAACTTCTTCATTCAGGCCTGTCCTACTCCTCCATCAAGATACATGCATCAGCTATTTCAGCAGAATACAGCTTTGATCCACCTGTTTTTTCGCACCCTTTGCTCAGGCAGTTCCTCAGAGGAATCAAGAATGTAAAACCTCCAAGGAAACCACCATTACCAGCTTGGGACTTAAACTTTGTGCTAGAAAAGTTGACACTATCACCCTTTGAACCAGCAGCAACAGCAGACCTACAACACCTGTCATGGAAAACTGCTTTCCTACTGGCAATTTCTTCAGCAAGGAGGGTTTCAGAACTACAGGCCTTAATGGCAGTGCAACCCTTCCTAATCTTCCACCAAGATAGTGTCCATGAGGACTAATCCTACATTTATGCCTAAGGTGGTATCCAGAGTGTCTTTAAACCAGGCAATCCACCTACCTACCTTCTTTCCCAACCCACAAAGCAGAGGGGAAAGAATACTGCATACCTTGGATGTACATAGACAGCTACGCTACTACTTGGACAGAACAAAAAATAGCAGAAAGACTGACCAACTTTTTGTAGCCTATGCAACAGGAAGGGAAGGAAAAGCTGTTTCCAAACAGACAATCTCCAAATGGATAGGAAATTGCATACGATTCTGTTACTCCTTCCATGGAAAACCAATTCCACAGAACATAAGACCTCATTCTACAAGGGCAACAGCCACTACCACAGCCTTCTTACGAGGATTGGCAACCAAAGACATTATTGAGGCGGCTACTTGGACCTCCGTGCATACATTTGCCAAGCATTATAATTTTGCCTCTATATTCCAGATCCCGAGCAGGGTTTGCCACTGCTGTACTGCAAGGGATCCTAAACACACCATAATCTACTTTTATCCTCCTCCCCTAGTTGGCTATGGTATTCTACCCAGTTGTTATGACTGCAGATGCATCCATGAAGGACACAGTACAGTTTTGTACCTACCATAAATGTAGATGTCCGAACTGGATAGCATCTGCAGTCAGGATTACCCTCCCTCCTTCCCCTCTGTGGTACTCCTAGGGTGTTTACCCTCCTAATAGCTAGCTGGTGGGGAGTCTTTATGGTGTATTTGTTTGTATATATGTACATACATGCTTATTTTTGTGTTTACCTCTATCTTTTTGGAAACATTGGCATCTATCCAAATTTTAGCCTTCAAGAGGGCTACTGGCATCTGGGGCAAGAAACACTGAGGAAAATGGCGTCGGCTGATGCTTTTATACCCGAAGACCAACAGAGACGACGTCGGGTGAAGTGCGACATCAGCCGAAGCCGGACCCGGACTTTGGAATCCGGCCGACTGAAGGGCTGCCTGACGACAGGACAACCCAGTTATGACTGCAGATGCTATCCAGTTCGGACATCTACATTTATGGTAGGTACAAAACTGTACTTTGCAGGGCATTCTGGCTCACCCCAGTTCTACCGAGTGCCTACCACCCTGTGCGTAGCATTGGGATTCTACACATGTAATTACTGCAGCTGTATGCACGATGAACATAGTACAGATTTGTACCTACCATAAATGTAGATGTTCGAGTGCTAATACAGCTGCAGTACAGGTTTCCCTCCCTCCTTCCCCTCTAGGTACAGGACTAGTGGCTAACACCTCCTCATACAACTTATTTTGGGTTATCCTCATATGGTGTATTTGCTTGCAACTACTCTTTTGATAACATTGCATTGCTTGTGTGTATATATATATATATATATATATATATATATATATATATATATATAGCCTTCCTTTTGGGGGCACCTGACATCTGGGGCAAGAAAGACTGGAGAACATGGCATCGGCTGTTACTTGTATACCCCTGTCGCACTGACGTCAGGGAAGAAGGCGACAACAACCGACGCTGGACCAAGACTTTGGAATTCGGCCAACCGAGGACCTGACTGCAGAGAACCCATATGTGATTACTGCAGCTGTATTAGCACTCTAACATCTACATTTATGGTAGGTACAAAACTGTACTTGTGCCTTATTTAAGCAACGAACTATTTGTCTTCTGTATATTTAAAATTCTAAATATTTTGGTCCTCTGTTCAATTATCCAGGTGTCTTTGGTAAGCCATCCAATTACCGAAGTTCCAAAGAAGCAAAGCTAAAGACAGGCTGTGTAGGTCCAAAGCTGCTGCTGATACTTCTAAGCCAGTTGCCAGTTCGCTGGTACCCAGTGAGGTGCTTTCACAGCCCCTCATACCTGCTACTTCAGATTTGCAGGCCTCTAAGACCCATTCGGAGTCTGGGGTGCCGCAAGATGCTTCAACTGTGGAATCTGAGGATGTCTACCTTGGATGCGTCCGGAGCCGCTGTGCAGGCACTGGCTTCTGAGGGTGTATTCAGGCCTACTGACTTGCAGATTAAACTGACGCAATCTTCAAGGGCTAAAACTCTTAACTATGCCTACAAAACTGACGCCCAGACCCCATGGGCAGGCCTCTTTGCCTAAAAAACAGTGGCTGAAGACCTTAGAGGGGGAATGTTTGCTTCCCCTAGTAATGAGTCCTAGGACTGAATTTGCTTATGATGCTTCTAACCAGGATTCTGAAAATGGTTTCTTCTGACCAGGATTTCCTCATCTACCCATAAGGATTCTGATGCAGAGGACTCTATTCCCTCTGCTTCCCTCCAGTGGATTTCTATTTTGGAGAAATCCTGCATAACCTGAGGGAGCATTTTTGCTGGGAAAGCCAGGATTACTCTGAAAAGGAGCTTGGGGATTTCTTACTCCTGCCCCAGCACAGGCCTTTAGCTATCCCTCCGGTACTAGACATTGATTATGCATTTTCTGAATCTAGCTTGGCCACTGACTCTACCTTCTGCTCCCAGAAAAACTGGATAGATATTACAGGGTTCCTATCGCAAGTTCCTGTTTAAAAATCCTACTGCAGATCCTGAGTCCCTTTCACAGGAGCCAAAGGGCATCAAGGCTACTACTGCCAAAAATCCTACCCTCAGACTCCAGGGCGCTGGATAGATGGGGTAAGAAAGTATACACTTCTGCAACTTTGGCCACCAGGGCCTTAAACTGCCACTTTCATATGTTAAAGTATCAGCAGCATATTGTATTGCATAAACAGAAATGATTGTGCTAAAAAAAGGATTTACAGGAATTAATGCATTCTGCTGAACAGGTTGGAAATCATACTTTGCAATGTGGTTTTGATTCACTTTGAAGGCATGCTTGGCTTAAGGAGCCATCTTTGCCAGATCATGTTAAAGCTAAATTGCTGGATGCTCCCTTAAGTCAAGACTGCCTGTTTGGCAACAAAGCAGAAGTTGTTCTTAAAGATGGAGGAAAAAGCTAATTCTTTGCAAACTGTTACATTTCCTACAAGTGCAGCCTCCAAGATTTAGTAGACATTGGCCCTTTAAGAATTGGTGTTTTTCTGCCTTTTCCAGGCCTTCAGTCCAAACCCAGAACCAGCAGAAAACCCAGGCTTCAGTCCCAGGGTATGCACAGGACTAAACAGTGGGGGGCTCCCACTTCCAAATCGGGGAGTAGTAAGACCCTCCCCCAGTGGTAAACTGTCTCAATGACTTTAAAGCTTCCAAGCACTTAACTGACTGCTCCTTTAGGGGGGGAAGATTGCTCTGCAGGCAAAAAACTGGGAACTCATTACCCCAGGACAAATGAGTTTTAAATAGTTTCCCATGGATACAGATTTTGCTTCCACACACTACCAACGCCAAACGGTTGGCCAGACCTACCCCCAAATCAGTGGGCAGAGGCTCAAAAGTAAGTACTCCAAGCATAAAGCCTATTCAAACTGTACCAGAAGAGGAAACTGGATAAGAACTTTCCTGGTACCCAGAAAAGGCAACTCGTGGCATCCTATCCTGGACCTTTCCATATTAAACCTTTTTGGTGATTCAAAAATTAAAGATGCTAACGAGTTATTTCCTATGCTAGGCAAAGATGCCTGGTTGGCAACACTGGATTTAAAGGAAGCCTACCTGCACTTCCCAGTCAGGGAATCTTGCAGAAGATACCTATGCTTCAAAGCAGGCTATATGCACTATCAGTTCTCTGCACTGCCCTTTTGCTCATCTACTGTACTCGGGGTATTCACAGTGCCTAGCTCCAGTCATTGCATTTTGCAGGCATAGAAATATTGAAATATACCCATACCTGGACGATAATGCCACCTGCTGCCCTAACAGATGCATCAGACTATGTATGGGGGGCTCACCTGGCAAGGAAGTGCATTTAGGGCAGATAGAACACAAGTCAAATGCACCTGCATATCAATCAAAAGAAATGTTAGCTGTACAGAATGATCTGACAGCCTTCAAGGACCACATTCTTCCATGACAATTAATGGTAAGGACGGACAACACCACTGCAGACTAACCATGGCCCTGTGGAACACAGCCTTGAGCTATCAAGTGCATCTACAGGCTCAAGTCCTGCCAGGAAAACCTAAATACATTGGCAGGCGAACTCCGCAGAAATCCCATGGACCCACACGAGTGGAAACTGGAGCCAAAGATTTTCAACCTGTTGATAAACAAATGGGGGAGCCCAGATGTAGACCTGTTTGCCTCCCTGCAGAAATACCAATTGGACAAATTCTGCACAAGGACTCCACACACAAGCATGGAAAGTGGATGCTGTGTCCTTCAGCTGGAAGAATTGGTGCCTTTCTTCCTCTGCCTCTCCAAAGTACTACTAAAGATAAACAGGACAAAGGATGATTCTGATTGTACCAGATTGGCCATGCCAGCACTGGTATCCCCTCTTGCACAGTTTCACTGCTGGCTCAGTGGCACCTGCCTCATACTCCCTACCCTGCTGTCACAGCAGGAGAGCCAGTTTCTGCACCCACAGCTTCAAACCTTGACTCTGGCAGTCTGGCTAATTAATTAATGTCTGTTACCATTCCTCAGTAAAGTGTTGGATGTCCTTTTGGAGGCAAGGCCTAGTACTAGAAAATCTTATACTGAAAAATAGAAAAGATTCTGTGCCTGGAACCAAACTCAAGGATGGGCACAGCAGCGCACAATTTACCTCAGATTCTTCAATACTTAACAGATGCTTCACAAGGGTCTTTTTTTTCTCCAAAATGCATGCCTCCACCATTTCATCTCATTACAACACACCCCTCTTCTCTCATCCACTGCTCAAGCAGTTCCTCAGAGGCCAAAAACTTAAGACCACCCAGGAGAGCCCCATCTCCAGCCTGGGACCTTAACTTTGTATTGGAAAAACTCTCTTCCTCCTTTTGAGCCAGCTGTAAGTGCAGAGTTGAAATTTCTTTCTTGGAAAACAGCCTTCCTTTTAGCAATTACATCAGAAAGAAGGGTATCTGAACTACAGGCCTTTGTGGCATTGGAGCCTTTCATACGGACAGGGTGTCATTCAGGACCAATCCCTCTATGCCCAAGGTGGTATCCGGTGTGGCTCTTAATCAGTCCATTCAGTTGCCAACCTTTTTTAATCCACAGAAAAAAGGGGAACTGATACTGCACTCCTATGTGCACAGACAGCTTAGATTTTACTTGGGACAGGACTAAACCTCAAACGGAATCTGAACTGCTGGTGCCCTTTACTGCAGGGGTAGAGGGTAAGGCTATTTCAAAGTGAACCATTTCTAAATGGATAGGCCATTGCATTCATTTCTGCTAATAAGCACCATGGAAAACCTATCCAAGAGGGGATTAGACCCCATTCAACCAGGGCAGCATCTACCTCTACAGCCTTTCTGAGGTGTACCTAGCAGGGACCTCTTAGCTGCTACCTGGAGTTCTGTACATCCTTTCACCAAGCATTGCAGTTTACCAATTTTCTCTAAATCCAGAGCTGGCTTTGCCACTGCAGTCTTTCAGGGCATTATAGCTGGTCCTAATGCTATCCAAATTCCTCCTCCCATACTTAGCTTTGGGAATCTGCCTCTGTGTGCGCCTCTGTGTGCGCCTGTCTATTAGGGGGCACCTGATATCTGGGGCAGGAAAAACTGATGTAATGGCATCTGCTGCATGCTTTATATACCTGACATCACAGAAGATGACGGCAACAGACGCAGGACCCAAGACTTTGATCATGCCGACTGAGGGCTACTGCAAGCTGATAACCCAAATGTGATGACTGCAACAGTGAATACACTCAACATTTATGGTAAGTGTACACAGCTGTACTTTCTCTCAAGCATCAGAGCTGTTCATCCTATTCCAGAAGAATGGGGACAAAGTGTTTGCTCAAAGCTTTTTCTGGTAACCAGAAAAGACCATTCCTGGCATCCTATCCTGGATCTGTGTATCCTAAACACATTTTTGATATTCCCAAAATTCATGATGCTAACTCTTCATCTGCTTTCCATGCTAGGCAAAGATGCCTGGTTGGCAACATTGGATTTAAAAGAAGCCTACCTGCACATCCCAATAAGGGAATCTTGCAGAGAGCAGGCTACATGCATGATCAGTTCTTTGCACTACCCTTTGTGAACACCCTGGGCGCAGTTCTGTGCACTGCCCTTTGTGAATACCCTGGGTGCAGTTCTGTGCACTGCCCTTTGTGAATACCCTGGGTGCAGTTCTGTGCACTGCCCTTGTGAATACCCTGGGTGCAGTTCTGTGCACTGCCCTTTGTGAATACCCTGGGTGCAGTTCTGTGCACTGCCCTTTGTGAATACCCTGGGTGCAGTTCTGTGCACTGCCCTTTGTGAATACCCTGGGTGCAGTTCTGTGCACTGCCCTTTGTGAATACCCTGGGTGCAGTTCTGTGCACTGCCCTTTGTGAATACCCTGGGCGCAGTTCTGTGCACTGCCCTTTGTGAATACCCTGGGCGCAGTTCTGTGCACTGCCCTTTGTGAATACCCTGGGCGCAGTTCTGTGCACTGACCTTTGTGAATACCCTGGGCGCAGTTCTGTGCACTGACCTTTGTGAATACCCTGGGCGCAGAAGATAAGCTGAAGTGCCTAGCTCCAGTCATTGCATTTTGCAGGCAAAGAAATATTGAAATATACCCATACCTGGACGATTGTCTGTCAGGCAGAAAGCCAGGACATACTATTAAATCTGGCATTTGTAAAGAAATAGCTAACACCCCTGGGGTATACCATAAAAGAAAGTGCATCTTGTACCCTGCCAACAAATTGTATTCGTGGGAGCAAACCTGAATACAATTTCCCAGATGGCCTACCTCATGCCAGAGAAAGTTCATTTGACAGCCTACTTCAAACTACTGGCCACAAAGACCCAGCTATCTGCAAGGAAAATTCTGCAAGCCATGAGGTTCATTGCCTCCTGCATTCTAATTTCATATGCAAGACTGCATATGAGGAAACTACAATGGTGTCAACATTCTCGGGATCTAGAATCGATGATTACTGTCATACCTTGTCTACAGATGTTCTTAGTGTTTCACTGTTGCAGTCAATACATTTGGGTAATCCTGCTGGCAGGTTGCCCTCTGTTGGCCTGAATTCCAAAGTCTTGGGTCCTGTCAGTTGCTGTCACCCCTTCCCTGACAGGTCATCAGGGGTATAAAAGAAGCACCAGACAACTTTTTCTTCAGCCTTTCTTGCTGCACAGTGCCCGAAGCAGAAGCGGTTAGCAAGTGCTGGTCGGCTGACTCCTGAAATTTTCGTGTTTTGAGTTTCAGATCCGAAGTCTTCAATAAAGCGAAGTACCCCGTTGCAGAAACTTTTCTTGCTCCAGACAGATGTCAGAAAGTTAATTGTATTTCTTGTGGAAAGCAAATACCTCATAAGGACTTTCATTCCTACTGTATTCCTTGCCTAGGCCCTGACCACAACGTTTCAAGTTGGTTTTGTGCTAGATTTAACCAACGCACTCAGCGTCTGTATGATTTTGCTTTAAACTTCTTTGGACGCCGGTTTAATTATCCTGAAATGTCAGCCATCCATCTACCAGAGTTTACAAAAAACGCAAAGAAAAGGATAGAGGAAAAAAACCAAGGCCCAAACCCGACTAAGCTTCTAAGCCAGTCGCCGGTTCTCAGTGAGGTTCAGTGAGGTGCTTTTGCAGCCCGTCACATTCTCTACTTTAGAGTCACAGGCTGCTACTGACTCCCACGTGGAGTTTGCCATGCCACTGGATACTCAAGGTATTGAAGCCTCTGACGCTAATCCCACAGATGGGTCTGGAGCCGCTGTGCAGGTACCAGCTTCTGAGTGTGTATTCACACCTAAACATCTTTACATTAAAATGACTTTTGCTGCAAAGGCTAAAGCACCTTCTAAAGCAAGAAACAAAATCAAGAGCCAAGTGGACAGGCCTCTATGCCCAAGAAAGATGCTCAAAGTGGCCAAAGACATGGCTTACCTTGATCAGGGGTTCCCATCCCCCTCCTGATAAAAGGCCTAGGCAAGACACAATCTTCAGATGAGGTTTCTATTTCTTCTGATTCCTCTTCTGATCAGGAATACCCCCCCCCCCCCAATGAGGATTCTGATGCTGAAGAATTTATTCCTTCAGCATCTCCTGAGGGACTATTCCTTTGGGGAAACCTTGTATACCATGAGGGAGCATTTCTGTTGGGAGAGCCAAGATTTTTCAGAAGCTAAAAAGAGGCTCGGATTTCCTTTTAATACCTCAGCACAGGCCTCTAGCCATTCCACCTGTTAGACATTGTAGATGTGTTTTCGGAGTCTAGTCTGACCCCTGACTCATTACCCCCAGCTCCTGTTAAGCCTGACTGATATTAAAGGGTTCCTGACTCGAATGTCTTTTTAAAGACCCTGTTGCTGACCCAGAAACTATTTCACAGGGTCCAAAGGGAGCTAATGCTTCCACTGCAAAAAAAACCCAACCCCCACTGACTGATTCAAAAGGCACTGGATAGATGGGGAAAAAAGGTTTACACATCTGCAACTTTGGCTTTAAGGATCTTTAAACTGTCAGTTTCATATGCTTAAGTATCAGCAACTTGTCATGGGATTACTTAAACAGAAAATGTTAAACTCATGTGCGGAAAACAAGGACATGCAGGATTTATTGTATGCAGCAGAACAAGTTGGAAAACCTACTTTGCAATGTGGTTTTGATTCTTTGGAGGCCTCCTGCAGGGCCGCAGTTACGGGTTCTGTAATTAGGAGGCATGCTTGGTTAAAGGAACAAAATCTGCCTGGTCATGTTAAAATTAAATTACTAGATGCACCTTTACAGCATTATACTTTGGTGTTAAGGCAGAAGAGGTGTTAAAGAAACTGGAGGATAAAGCTAAATCTATGCCAACTGTTAGCTGTTACAATTGGGTTATCCTGCTGGCAGGCTACTTGCAGTCTGCCTGAGTCCCGAAGTTTAGGTCTGGTGTCGGTTGCTGTCGCCTCCTCCCTGACGTCAGTGTGCCAAGGGTATACAAGATGCAGCAGACACCATTTTCTTCAGTCTTTCTTGCCGTGCGGTGCCCGAAGCAAAAGCAGTTGGCAAGTGCTGGTCAGCAGACTACTGAAGTTTTTCAGATTCGAATTTCAGATCCGAAGTCTTCATTACAGCCAAGTACCCTGTTGGGGAAACTTTTTTTTTTCTTGCTCCAGACCGATGTCAGAAAAAGTTAACTTTCTTGTGGGAAGCAAATACCTCAAGTATTTTCATTCTTACTGTATTCTTCGCCTAGGCCCTGATCACAATGTTGCTAGCTGTAGGTTTTGTGCTAGATTTAACCAATGCACTGTGTATGATTTTGCCTTTCATTACTTTGGCCGAAGATTCAATTATATAATGCTGTCTAACTGACGAACTGAGTTTATAACAAGTGCAAGGAAAAGAACAGGCATCAGAGGTCCATAACTGACCACGGCTTCCACCAAGCCAGTCGCCGGTTCTCCGTGAGGTGCTTTCGCAGCCCTTGACGCCCGCTACCTCAGAGCCACAGGCCGCTGCAGATTCCCACATGGAGCCAGCTAGGCCTCTGGATACACAAGGTATTGGACACGGAAATTATTCCCTCGGATGGGTCCGGAGCCACTGAGCAGGCATCGGCTTAATGAGGGTGTTTTCAGACCTACACAGTTGTATGTAAAGCCTACTTCAGCTTCCAAAGCAAAGACTAAAGCAGCTGTAAAGACAAACTAGTACAGCATTCTCCTGGACAGGCTTCCATGCCTAAAAACACAGATGCTCAAAATGGCTGAAGACCTAATTACCTTGATCAGGGGTTCTCATCCCCCTCCTGATTAAGAGGCCTAGGCAAGAGACAGAATATGAATCTTCAGATCAGGTTTTCCATTTTCTCTGCCTCCTCTTCTGAGCAGGAATACTCTTCCTCTCTGAGGATTCTGATGCTGAAGAATCTGTTCCTTCAGCCTCTCCTGAGGATTTATCTTTTGGGGAAACCCTGCATACCATGAGGGAGCACTTCCACTGGGAAAGCAGATTACTCAGAATCAAAGAAAAGGCTTAGATTTTCTTTTACTACCTCAGCACAGGCTGCTTGCTATTCCCTCTGTTAGACATTGTAGATGTATTTTCAGAGTCCAGAGTCGGCCCTTTCTCCTGACTCTCTACCCCCTGCCCCTGGAAAACCAGACAGATACTACAGGGTTCCAGACCACATAAATTTCTTTATAAAAACCTTGCTGCTGATCCCGAAACTATTTCTCAGGGGCTCAAAGGGATCAAGGTTTCTACTGCAAAAAACCCTATCCCCTCTGACAGGGATTCTACGGCACTAGACAGATGGGGGGGAAAAAAGTTTACACTTCTGCTACTTTGGCTGTGAGGGCTTTAAATTGTCAATTTCATATGCTTAAATATCAGCAATACTTAATGTCACTGCTAAAACAGAAAATGTTGGCAAATTCTGATTGTGCAGAAAATAAGGAAATGCAGCATTTATTGTATGCAACTGAACAAGTGGGAAAGCATACATTGCAATGTGGGTTTGATTCTCTAGAGGCCTCTTGCAGGGCTGCTGTTGGGTTCTGTCATTAGGAGGCATGCTTGGTTAAAGGAACAGATTCAACCTGATCATGTTAAAGCAAAACTATTAGATGCTCCATTACAGCATGATACTTGCTTTGGTGTTAAAGCAGAGGAGGTGTTGAAGAAAATGGAGGACAAACAGTAAAAAAAACAGTAAAGGATTTCTTACAGGTACAGCCACCCATATTTAGCAGGAACTGGCCTACAAAGAATTGGTCCTTTCCAGTGTCACAGACCACAGAGGCAGATACAGATGCCCTAGAGGCAGATCCCAGTCCCAGGGCTCATACAAGCCTAAACAGTGGGGCACTTCTACCTCCAAAAGCGGAGAAGACAAATCACAGCCATACAGGAAACTGTCCCAGTAACTTCTCTGCCAGCACCAAGCACTTAACTTTTGGCAGCCCCCTTAGGGAGAAAACTAGCACTTTTTCACAAAACTGGCACATGGTCACCCAGGACATATGGGTCTTGAATATAGTGTCCCCAAGGCTACAGGTTCCACTTTCACACCCTGCCAAGGGCAAAAGGTATGCCAGACCTGCCACACAACCAATGGGCAGAGGCACAAACAAGTTTCATTCCTCATGGACATGAGGGCCATTCATTGAGTACCACAGCAAGATAAGGGACAATGATTTTACTCAGAATTTTCCTGGTACCCTGAAAGGACAAAGCCTGGAGACCAATACTGGACCTGTCTATTCTGAATAGATTTTCTGGACATTCCAAAAGTCAAAATGTTGACTTTGCAGCAGCTTCTGCCCATGCTGGGTAAGAAGGCTTGGCTTGTAACTTTGGACCTAAGAGGCACACCTGCATGTACCAATCAGACGATCTTGCAGAAGATGCCTCAGATTCATAGCTGGCTCAATGCACTACCAATTCTCTGCACTGCCCTTTGGCTTATCTACTGTGCCCAGGGTCTTCACAAAATGCCTGTCACCAGTAATTGCATATTGCAGACAAAGAGGAATTCAAATATATCCTTAGACAGTTGCCTTATTCAAGCAGAGAACAAGGGCATTCTACTAGAGCATCTGGCGTTTGTTTAAAAAAAAAAATATTTGATTTGCCTAGGGTACACAGTAAACGAAAAGAAATCAAAATTAGTACCCTCTCAAGAGATATTTCTGGGTGCAAGCTTAAATACAACTGGCCAGATGGCTTATCTCACGCCAGACAAAGGCAACTGACTTCTTACTTCACAATGTTGGCAACAAAGACCTAGTTATCTGCAAGAAGAATTCTGCAGGCTTTGGGTTTCATGGCATCCTGCATTCTGCTAATTCCATATGCCAGACTGCATATGAGGAAACTACAATGGTATCTAAAGTGTTTGGACTCCAACATTGCCACAACCTGGGTACAATAATTACCCTCATTCCTTTCCTTCAGCAGGAGTTTCGATGGTGGGCACAGTCCTGTCACCTCAAGGGACAGCCATTCAACCTACCCACAGCCAGGCAGTCAATAACAGATGCTTCAGATTATGCCTGGGGGGGGGGGGCACATTGTAGGAAAATGTATTCAGGGCACATGGCCCACAAGTCAAATGCATCTTATCAGAGATGCTAGCTGTTCAGAATGCCCTGACAGCTTTCAAGGACCTTCTTCATCCAGGACAACTGATAAGGACCGACTACTATGGTCATGTGGTACATAAACAAGCAGGGAGGCACCCATTCCTACCCCCTCTGCAGATAAGCCATGACTTTTGTGGGACACAGCATTGACTTATAAAGTACATTTGCAAGCACAATTCCTGCCAGGAAAGTAAATACTCTGGCAGACTAAGCAGAAACATTACGGATCCCCACGAGTGGAAACTGTATCCATGTATCTTCAGCATGATAAAGAAATGGGGATGCCCAGACATGGATATTTTTGCCTCCCCTCATAACTGCCAACTATAGAGATTCTGCAAAGGACTTATCACAAGCAAGCATGGACAGTGGATGCTCTATCATTCAGCTGGAAAACCCTAACTGTATATGCCTTTCCTCCTCTGCCTCTCCTTCCCAAGGTACTCCTAAAGGTCAGACGAGAAGACAAAAATTATTGGGATTGTCCCAGAGTGGCCCCACTAGCACTGGTACCAAATCCTAAAGAGCTTCTCAGGCCCAGCCTGGACATTGCCTCTAATTCCTCACTTACTGACCCAACAAAACAATTAGATCCTGCACAGCCTACTCAGGACCCTAAATCTGGCAGCGAATAATGTAGCCAGTCCAAAATCACTGATTCTAGGCAGACCAGCACACATCCAAGTTATCCGATCTTGATGTAGTTGTAGTTTAAGCAAAAAACAGTACTTACTCTTAGTTCTTTACAATACAAAGAACTTCAGATAAAAGTATCATTCAATGAAGTTTAAATCCATTTTTTAAAAAACATGTGATTTAAAAACCCGAGCCCATTGGATACTTATTGAATTAAACTTCCTTAATTGATTTACCACTTAATCCTCAAGGGTCTTATTACCAACAACTTGTCCAAGTTTGTATAATACCTTGTCTGTATTTGGCCCCAAATGGAGTGCAAAAATGTGACAATACCCAAAAATGATTTAAACGTACTAAAATATTTTTAAAAATTAAAAAATTTCAAGTATCAAATTTTAATAAAACATTTATGTATTAAATGATGCATTTAAAATTTATATTAACCTATAACCTGTATACAAGTCAGATGTTCCATAAACTCATAAATTATATATTATATCTAATACCTGTACAAAGGAGAGAGAACATTAAAACAAAAGTTAAAATTCCATTAAAAATTGCTGATATTTCACTCTATTTTCTTTAATCAGCATGCCAAGTTCCTGAGTTTTAAAATGCAGGCCAAAGATCTCAATACCTGGAAAATGGGCAGCGTCTAACCTTAATTGCCACAATAATTCCAATCTTTCTAATTTCAATGTACATGGTGGTCCTCTCACATCATAAGGGATGTGATCTAGGACTCTGAAAACAAATTTATGATCTACTTCATTTGTCTGGCCAGGGCGTTTTCTAATTTATTTCTACTTATACTATATACATGTTCATAGATCCGTTCCCTCAGCCTTCTGTCTGTTAGTTTTGTAGCCATTCAGAACAGACCTCTCAAGCAGTGATGGATGTTATTTTGGAGGCCAGGAGGCCAAGTACCAGAAAATCTTATGCAGACAAATGGAAGAGATTCTGTGCCTGGAACCAGGCGCAAGGAATTGACACACTTGTACCAAATATTCCTCAGATTTTACAATGCCTAACTGAGATGCTGGACAAAGGCCTATCCTCAATTAAAATCCATGCCTCTGCCATTTCTGCTCATTAAAATACGGAGCCACCTATTTTTTCTCATCCATTGCTAAGGTAGTACCTCAGAGGGGCCAAAAACACCTCCAAGGAGAGCACCAATACCTGCATGTGACCCCAGTTATGTTTTGAAACTCACACTGCCACCTTTTGAGCCAGCCAATACAGCTAAAATAAAGTTCTTGGAAAACAGCTCTGCTCCTAGCAACCTCTGCAAGACAAGTCTGAGTTACAGGCTCTCATGGCTGTGGAACCTTGCATCATTTTCCATCCAGATGGGGTTTCTCTGACAAACCTGACATTTATGCCTAAGGTAGTGTCCAGTGTGGCCCTTAACCAAACCATTCATTTGCCTACTTTTTATCCAAACCCACAGAATTAGGGTGAGACTCCTGCATTCTTTGGACATACACAGACAGCTATGCTTCTACTTGGACAGAACTAAGTCTTTCAGAAAGACTGAGTAACTTTTAGTGGCATATGCTGCAGGATCACAAAAAGCCCATCTCAAAGCAGACTATTTTGAAATGGATAGGCCACTGCTTTCGATCCTTTTCACAGCATGGCAAATCAATTCCTAAGGACATTAGGCCACATGCTACCAGAGCAGCAGCCACTTCAGCAGCCTTCCTCAGAGGGGTACCAACCAAAGACATTTTAGAGGCTGCAACTTGGAGTTCAGTGCACACTTTCACTAAGCACTACCATTTACCGCTACTCTAAATCCAGTGCAGGCTTTGCCACTGCAGTTTTGCAGGTCCTTATAGCCTCTCCTAATCCCATTTAGACCCAGCCACCATACCTCAACTTTGGGATTCAGCCTAAGTGTGATGACTGCAACAGTGAAACACTATGAACATAGTACAGTTGTGTACCTACCATAAATGTAGATGTTAGTGTATTCACTGTTTCAGTCCAGGTTACCCACCTTCCCCCTTTTCTTTGCTGGGACTTACCTGTACTTTATCTTATACAAGCTATGTGGTGTATTTGCTTGTAGATGAAGGAAATGTTTGTTGCATGCATACTTATTGGCATAAATTTTTAGCCTACCAATTTGGGGGCACCTGACATCTGGGGCAAGAAAAACTGAAGAAAATGGCATCTGCTGCATCTTTTACACCCCTGGTGCACTGACGTGAGGAAGAGGCGACAAACAGATGCCGGACCAAGACTTTGGAATTCAGGCAGACTGTGGGTAGCCTGCCAGCAGGATAACCCAAGTGTAATGACTGCAACAGTGAATACACTCACATTTATGGTAGGTACACAACTGTACTTGTTTTACAAGTGCAGCCACCTAGGTTTAGTAGACACTGGCCTACAAAAACTTGGTCCTTTGTCACAGACCTCAAAGGGGCAGATCCAGACGCCCTAGGGGCAGATCCCAGGTGCAAGGTTCTTTATAGGTCAAAGCAATGGGGTGCTTCTACCTCCAAAGCTGGGGAAGGTAGATCGCAAACCTAAAGATAACGGTCCCAATGACTTCCCCCTGCCTGCACCAAGAATTTGCCTTCTGGCAGCACCCTTAGGGGGAAAATTAGCACTTTTTGCTCAATTGGCACATCATAACTCAGGATAAGTGGGTTCTAAACAGTGTCACAAGGCTACAAGTTCCATTTCCCTACTTTGCCAAAGGCAAACAGCTGGTCAGATCTGCCAAATAAATCAATGGGCAGAGGCACAAACAAGTCTCATCCCCACATGGACATGGGGGGCCATTCAGCAAGTACCAGAGCAAGAGCAGGGACAAGGATTTTACTAAAGACTTTTCTTGTTACCCAGAAAGGGCAAGGCCTGGAGGCTGATATTGGACCTATCTATTCTGAACACATTCCTGGATATTCCAAAATTCAAAAGCCTCTGCCCATGCTTGGCAAGAATGCGTGGCTTGTGACTTTAGACACGAGGCATACCTGCATGTTCCGATCAGTTATGCAGAAGATGCCAAAGATTCAAGGCTGGCTCAATGCATTACCAGTTCTCTGCACTGCCCTTTGGCTTATCTACTGCACCCAGGGTCTTTACAAAGTGGCACCAGTAATTAAATTCTGCAGGCAGAGGAATACAAATATATCCTTACTTGGTCAACTGTCTCAAGCAGAGAACAAGGACCTTCAACATCTGGCATTTGTGAAAAGACTTCTAACATGCCTAGGATACACAGTCAACAAAAAGAAACCAAAACTAGTACCCTCACAAGAGAACATTCCTGGGTGCAAGCTTGAAGCCAACTGCCCAGATGGCTTATCTCACGCCAGACAAAGGCAACTGACTACCTATTTCAAAATGTTTGCAACAAAGGCCTAGTTATCTGCAAGAACAAATCTGCAGACTTTGGGCTTCATGGCATCCTGCATCCTATTTTATTTTATTTAACATTTGTTAACCAGGCTAGTCTAACTGGAGACATCTCCATTTTCAGCAGAGGCCTGGGGAGAAAAGCTCCACATGGTACAAACAGTTTATAACATAAAAATGGTAAGAACAAAGTTTGATTGGATGAGCAAGTATAGTGCCACAAAATGGGAATTAAATCCTGGTTTAGTAATACATATATTTAGCAGTTTTGGACATATATGAAAGAAAAAAAAAACATGATAAGTAAGAATAGAGAAAGGAAATAAAAATATAAGAACCACATAATAGTGAGCAGGTAAAGAGTAGAGCAAGATGGAAGGAGAGCATCCTAGTGATTCCATATGCAAGACTGCATATGAGGAAACTTCAGTGGTACCTAAAGTGTTTGGACTCAACATTGCCACAGCCTGGAAACAATGATTACTCATTTCCTGCCTGCAACAGGAACTTCGATGGTGAGCAAAAGCTTTGTCACCAAAGCGAGGGACAGCCATTCACATTACCCCCAGCCAGGCAGACACAACAGATACATCAGACTATGCCTGGGGAGCCCACATGGCAGGAAGATGCATTCGGGGCACATGGTCCAAATGCATCTACATATCTATCAAAAAGATGTTAGCTGTTTAAAATGCCCTGACAGCCTTCAAGGACCTATTTCATCCGGGACAACTACTGATAGACAACACCACAGTCATGTGGTATATAAACAAGCAGGGGGGCACACATTCGTACCCCCTTTGCAGACTAGCCATGACCTTGTGGGACACAGCTTTGACTTACGAAGTACATCTGCAGGC